>NC_136490.1:169591253-169648753 GCF_053919585.1 Euprymna scolopes
AAAATATAATGTGAATTGTCCAGCACACTAACCACTATGCCACAGAGCACTGCAGCTTAGTTTAGTGATTTTAAATAACTTCACATGAAAGAACTACGAAGCCAAACCGGTGTTCTCTTCTCAACTGTTCCTTGTGAACGATCCCCAAATGGTGTTAAGTGTTGGCAGGTGGAGGAGAAATTTATAAGAGAGAAAATATTTTACCACTTCCATTGATCTTAACCGATTTTGGCCGTGACTTCTCAGCAGAAAAAGTATAGAAATCTAAGATTATCGAGGAATTTGAGAAATAATAAGCCTATAACACACCTCAGATATTGTTCTACCGTTTGTGCATATTATATTTGCATGAAATATCTTGATTTTTAATCCTATTAAGGTCAAAATCAGGCGTGAAAAAATGAGTTCATTTTATTTATATAGAGATTTATTAAAAAAAGACAGTATGATGTATACACCTTTTTTAGAGGTTTATAAAACACTGCATACTATGCAGACACACATTGTTGGCGTACACTAATCTTTTTAAAAATGCATTATTTAATAAAACTCAAAATTAGAGATATCATTTGATGTCTATATTTATCTGGATTATCAAATTTTATTGATAAAAGCTTAAGAACAGACTATGTATGAAAACGGTGATGATATGATCAAAGTACTTACACGACTTTCCTCACTTACGTCATGAAGTTTATCGATGCTTTTTGCTGGCTCCTAAGAAACGTGGAAAAAAAGGTAAAAACTTTTCATTACCAATATTTAAAGTTCTGCTGTTTATTTTAACTTGATTTCGCAAAAAGAATTTTATTTTTAGTAGAAAATATTAGTATTTAAACTGAACTCCATGTCATGTTACAATTCCCTACCAGGAATAAATGCAGAACCCTCTGTATAACTTAATTGTACCACAATATTTTTTATATATTTATATATATATTTTTCTGCTGGCTCCTAAGAAACGTGGTAAGGAAGTATAAAACTGTTCGTGACCCATATTTAAAGTTTCTAAGGATTGTTAAAAACGACTGCGCAGTTCAAACTGCAGATCGAAATAAGTGGAGAAAAATGATCACAGAAAAATGCAAAAAATTTGAGGAAAAGCATTTTAATCATGCAGTATTGAAGCATGCCCTTAGAAAACAGGATGAATCTGCAATTCCTGCCAGAATGCAACAAGAACTGAAATACACAGCTGCTGGCAGATTTCTTCTGACTAAAACTTGTTTAGTAAACCATGTGAGGTCACATAATGTCAGGCATGACAAACAATTGTATGAGGCTGTGCTGCTTCCCAGACCACACAAGTATGGCAGTAATATCTCTGGTTTCGTCTCTAATTAAGCAAGCGTTTTGACAAGATTCCAAAGGTGTAGTATGAAATCCAACCTCAAAGAACAGCAAATACTTCCAAGTTCCCCTGTCATCTCTGTGAACAATTTTGTAGCTGGTGTGAAGAGACATCTACGTGCGCATAGAAGCTCTACATCAATCTAAAGAGATGGCAAGCTTCTGTGAAGAAGTAGCAAGCACACACACACACACACACACACACACACACACACACACACACACACACACACACACACACACACACACATATTCGGGGTTAAATGTGAATAAATTAATAGTTACAAATATTACGTCCCAAACTGCGGGTTAACTAGAATATAAACAAAGGGCAGATAAGTTCTCTCTTAAAAAAGAAGTTGGTGAGTGAAAAGAAAGAAGAAAAAGATACCACAGAATCATGTATAATATATATATGTATATATATATACATATACATATATGTATGTATATATATATATGTATACATATACACATATATATATGTATATATATATGTATATATACATATACGTATATATATTATATATATATATGTATGTATATATATATATACATATATATATTATATATATGCATGTATATATATATATACATATATATATTATGTATATATATATAAGTATATATATATATATATATATATATATATATATATATATATATATATATATATATAAATATATATATGTATATATATATATATGTAAAATATTAAATATATATTAAAAAATAAAGACAGTATGATGTGTACACCTTTTTTTAGAAGTTTATAAAAAACTGCATACTTTATGAAAAAGGTGATGATATGATCAAAGTACTTACACGACTTTCCTCACTTACGTCATGAAGTTTATCGATGCTTTTTGCTGGCTCCTAAGAAACGTGGAAAAAAGGTAAAAACTTTTCGTTACCAATATTTAAAGTTCTGCTGTTTATTTTAACTTGGTTTCGCAAAAAGAATTTTATTTTTAGTAGAAAATATTAGTATTTGAACTGAACTCCATGTCATGTTACAATTCCCTACCAAGAATAAATGCAGAACCCCTCGGTATAACTTAATTGTACCACAATATTTTTTATTATATGCTATATGCTATATGCTATATGCTATATATATATATATATGTATATATATATATATATATTTATATATATATATATATATATATATATATATATATATATATATAGCATATAGTATATATATATGCAATATGCTATATATATATATATATTTTTGTTATCTCCAATCTCCTTAAAGAGAAGAAGAGATCTTATGACAAACTTCTTATTTCATCTACTCTCAAACAGAAAAAGTGGAGCTTAACAAGGAAGCAAAATAGAAACTACAATGCAAATTTCATCAGATGAAGAATCTGCAATTCCTGCCAGAATGCAACAAGAACTGAAATACACAGCTGCTGGCAGATTTCTTCTGACTAAAACTTGTTTAGTAAACCATGTGAGGTCACATAATGTAATGCATGACAAACAATTGTATGAGGCTGTGCTGCTTCCCAGACCACACAAGTATAGCAGTAATATCTCTGGTTTCGTCTCGAAGTAAGCAAGCGTTTTGATAAGATTCATAAAGGTGTAGTATGAAATCCCACCACAAAAAACACCAAATACTAGCAAGTTCCCCTGTCATCTCTGTGAACAATTTTGTAGCTGGTGTGAAGAGACATCTACGTGTGCATGTATGCTCTACATCAATCTAAAGAGATGGCAAGCTTCTGTGAAGAAGTAGCAAACACACACACACACACACAGATCATGTATAATATATATATATGTATATATATATACATATACATACGTATATATATACACATATATATATATGTATGTATATATATATATATATATACATATATATATATTATATATATATATGTATGTATATATATACATATATATATTATATATATATATGTATATATATATACATATATATATTGTATATATATATGCATGTATATATATATATATATATATATATATATATATATATATATATATATATATATGTAAATATATATATATATACATGTATGTAAAATACTAGCGGGCGTACCCGGCGTTGCCCGAGTGTTTGTTTCTGGGACGGGGGGGGAGGGGGGAGTTTTAAAAAATGTTATGTTAGGTAAGTAGGAAGTATCAAACCCGGAGTCCTGAGTAAAAGTAGGAAAATAAAGTGTGAAAAAAAACAAAAAAAAAAACATCTGCAACGTTAACAGTTCGGCCACCAAGAAAAGTCCATTCCAGTTGTTTAGGAAAAAAAAAAAAAAAAACGACTACGGTAGGTCGGCGCGAACGTGAAAATATAATGTGAATTGTCCAGCACACTAACCACTATGCCACAGAGCACTGCAGCTTAGTTTAGTGATTTTAAATAACTTCACATGAAAGAACTACGAAGCCAAACCGGTGTTCTCTTCTCAACTGTTCCTTGTGAACGATCCCCAAATGGTGTTAAGTGTTGGCAGGTGGAGGAGAAATTTATAAGAGAGAAAATATTTTACCACTTCCATTGATCTTAACCGATTTTGGCCGTGACTTCTCAGCAGAAAAAGTATAGAAATCTAAGATTATCGAGGAATTTGAGAAATAATAAGCCTATAACACACCTCAGATATTGTTCTACCGTTTGTGCATATTATATTTGCATGAAATATCTTGATTTTTAATCCTATTAAGGTCAAAATCAGGCGTGAAAAAATGAGTTCATTTTATTTATATAGAGATATATTAAAAAAAGACAGTATGATGTATACACCTTTTTTTAGAGGTTTATAAAACACTGCATACTATGCAGACACACATTGTTGGCGTACACTAATCTTTTTAAAAATGCATTATTTAATAAAACTCAAAATTAGAGATATCATTTGATGTCTATATTTATCTGGATTATCAAATTTTATTGATAAAAGCTTAAGAACAGACTATGTATGAAAACGGTGATGATATGATCAAAGTACTTACACGACTTTCCTCACTTACGTCATGAAGTTTATCGATGCTTTTTGCTGGCTCCTAAGAAATGTGGAAAAAAAGGTAAAAACTTTTCATTACCAATATTTAAAGTTCTGCTGTTTATTTTAACTTGATTTCGCAAAAAGGAATTTTATTTTTAGTAGAAAAAATTAGTATTTGGACTGATCTCCATGTCATGTTACAATTCCCTACCAGGAATAAATGCAGAACCCTCTGTATAACTTAATTGTACCACAATATTTTTTATATATTTATATATTTTTTTTTGCTGGCTCCTAAGAAACGTGGTATGGAGGTAAAAATTTTTCGTTACTAATATTTAAAGTTTCTAAGGATTGTTAAAAACGGCTGCAAAGTTCAAACTGCAGATCGAAATAGGTGGAGGAAAATGATCACAGAAAAATGCAAAAAATTTGAAGAAAAGAATTTTAATCATGCAGTATTGAAGCATGCCCTTAGAAAGCAGGATGAATCTGCAATTCCTGCCAGAATGCAACAAGAAACTACAAAGTTCAAACTCCAGAATGCAACAAGAAACGACTACAAAGTTCAAACTGCAGATCGAAATAAGTGGAGAAAAATGATCACAGAAACTTTATCTGGATTATCAAATTTTATTGATAAAAGCTTAAGAACAGACTATGTATGAAAAAAGTGATGATATGATCAAAGTACTTACACGACTTTCCTCACTTACGTCATGGAGTTTATCGATGCTTTTTGCTGGCTCCTAAGAAACGTGGAAAAAAAGGTAAAAACTTTTCATTACCAATATTTAAAGTTCTGCTGTTTAACTTGGTTTCTTCTGTTTATTTTAACTTGTTTTCGCAAAAAGAATTTTATTTTTAGTAGAAAATATTTATTTGCATTCAAGAGAATTTATTTTTAAATTATGTCTTATAATCTAATATTTTTATCCTAAGCTATTGATATATATTAAAGAATAAAAGCATAAGGTATTCATATATATCAAATATACATATATATATATATATTAAATATATATTAAAATTATATATTAAATATATATTAAAAAATAAATACAGTGTGATGTGTACACCTTTTTCAGAAGTTTATAAAAAACGTTGGTGTTCACTAATCTTTTTAAAAATGCATTATTTAATAAAAATCAAAATTAGAGATATCATTTGATGTCTATATTTATCTGGATTATCAAATTTTATTGATTAAAGCTTAAGAACAGACGATGTATGAAAAAGGTGATGATATGATCAAAGTACTTACACGACTTTCCTCACTTACGTCATGGAGTTTATCGATGCTTTTTGCTGGCTCCTAAGAAACGTGGAAAAAAAGGTAAAAACTTTTCATTACCAATATTTAAAGTTCTGCTGTTTATTTTAACTTGATTTCGCAAAAAGAATTTTATTTTTAGTAGAAAATATTAGTATTTAAACTGAACTCCATGTCATGTTACAATTCCCTACCAGGAATAAATGCAGAACCCTCTGTATAACTTAATTGTACCACAATATTTTTTATATATTTATATATATATTTTTCTGCTGGCTCCTAAGAAACGTGGTAAGGAAGTATAAAACTGTTCGTGACCCATATTTAAAGTTTCTAAGGATTGTTAAAAACGACTGCGCAGTTCAAACTGCAGATCGAAATAAGTGGAGAAAAATGATCACAGAAAAATGCAAAAGATTTGAGGAAAAGCATTTTAATCATGCAGTATTGAAGCATGCCCTTAGAAAGCAGGATGAATCTGCAATTCCTGCCAGAATGCAACAAGAACTGAAATACACAGCTGCTGGCAGATTTCTTCTGGCTAAAACTTGTTTAGTAAACCATGTGAGGTCACATAATGTCAGGCATGACAAACAATTGTATGAGGCTGTGCTGCTTCCCAGACCACACAAGTATAGCAGTAATATCTCTGGTTTCGTCTCTAATTAAGCAAGCGTTTTGACAAGATTCCAAAGGTGTAGTATGAAATCCAACCACAAAGAACAGCAAATACTTCCAAGTTCCCCTGTCATCTCTGTGAACAATTTTGTAGCTGGTGTGAAGAGACATCTACGTGCGCATAGAGGCTCTACATCAATCTAAAGAGATGGCAAGCTTCTGTGAAGAAGTAGCAAAAACACACACACACACACACACACACACACACACACACACACACACATATTCGGGGTTAAATGTGAATAAATTAATAGTTACAAATATTACGTCCCAAACTGCGGTTTGACTAGAATATAAACAAAGGGCAGATAAGTTCTCTCTTAAAAAAGAAGTTGGTGAGTGAAAAGAAAGAAGAAAAAGATACCACAGAATCATGTATAATATATATATGTATATATATATACATATACATATATGTATGTATATATATATATGTATACATATACACATACATATATGTATATATATGTATATATACATATACATATATATATTATATATATATATATGTATGTATATATATATACATATATATATATTATATATATGCATGTATATATATATATATATACATATATATTATCTATATATATATATAAGTATATATATATATATATATATATAAATATATATATGTATATATATATATGTATATGTAAAATATTAAATATATATTAAAAAATAAAGACAGTATGATGTGTACACCTTTTTTTAGAAGTTTATAAAAAACTGCATACTTTATGAAAAAGGTGATGATATGATCAAAGTACTTACACGACTTTCCTCACTTACGTCATGAAGTTTATCGATGCTTTTTGCTGGCTCCTAAGAAATGGGGAAAAAAAGGTAAAAACTTTTCATTACCAATATTTAAAGTTCTGCTGTTTATTTTAACTTCGTTTCGCAAAAAGAATTTTATTTTTAGTAGAAAATATTAGTATTTGAACTGAACTCCATGTCATGTTACAATTCCCTACCAAGAATAAATGCAGAACCCCTCTGTATAACTTAATTGTACCACAATATTTTTTATTATATGCTATATGCTATATGCTATATGCTATATATATATATATATATATATATATATATATATATATATATATATATATATATAGCATATAGTATATATATATGCAATATGCTATATATATATATATATATATATTTTTGTTATCTCCAATCTCGTTAAAGAGAAGAAGAGATCTTATGACAAACTTCTTATTTCATCTACTCTCCAACAGAAAAAGTGGAGCTTAACAAGGAAGCAAAAGAGAAACTACAATGCAAACTTCATCAGATGAAGAATCTGCAATTCCTGCCAGAATGCAACAAGAACTGAAATACACAGCTGCTGGCAGATTTCTTCTCACTAAAACTGGTTTAGTAAACCATGTGAGGTCACATAATGTAATGCATGACAAACAATTGTATGAGGCTGTGCTGCTTCCCAGATCACACAAGTATTGCAGTAATATCTCTGGTTTCGTCTCGAAGTAAGCAAGCGTTTTGACAAGATTCCAAAGGTGTAGTATGAAATCCCACCACAAAAAACACTAAATACTAGCAAGTTCCCCTGTCATCTCTGTGAACAATTTTGTAGCTGGTGTGAAGAGACATCTACGTGTGCATGTATGCTCTACATCAATCTAAAGAGATGGCAAGCTTCTGTGAAGAAGTAGCAAACACACACACACACACACACAGATCATCTATAATATATATATGTATATATATATATATATACATATACATACGTATATATATACACATATATATATATATGTATGTATATATATACATATACATATATATATATATTATATATATATATGTATATATACATATATATATACATATATATATTATATATATATTTATGTATATATATATACATATATATATTGTATATATATATGCATGTATATATATATATATATTTATATATATATACATATATACATGTATGTAAAATACTAGCGGGCGTACCCGGCGTTGCTCGAGTGTTTGTTTCTGGGACGGGGGGGGGGAGGGGGAGTTTTAAAAAATGTTATGTTAGGTAAGTAGGAAGGATAAAACCCGGAGTCATGAGTAAAAGTAGGAAAATAAAGTGTAAAAAAAAAAAAAAAAAAAACATCTGCAACGTTAACAGTTCGGCCACCAAGAAAAGTCCATTCCAGTTGTTTAGGAAAAAAAAAAAAAAAAAACGACTACGGTAGGTCGGCGCGAATGTGAAAATAAAATGTGAATTGTCCAGCACACTAACCACTATGCCACAGAGCACTGCAGCTTAGTTTAGTGATTTTAAATAACTTCACATGAAAGAACTACGAAGCCAAACCGGTGTTCTCTTCTCAACTGTTCCTTGTGAACGATCCCCAAACGGTGTTAAGTGTTGTCAGGTGGAGGAGGAATTTATAAGAGAGAAAATATTTTACCACTTCCATTGATCTTAACCGATTTTGGCCGTGACTTCTCAGCAGAAAAAGTATAGAAATCTAAGATTATCGAGGAATTTGAGAAATAATAAGCCTATAACACACCTCAGATGTTTCTGCCGTTTGTGCATATTATATTTGCATGAAATATCTTGATTTTTAATCCTATTAAGGTCAAAATCAGGCGTGAAAAAATGAGTTCATTTTATTTATATAGAGATATATTAAAAAAAGACAGTATGATGTATACACCTTTTTTTAGAGGTTTATAAAACACTGCATACTATGCAGACACACATTGTTGGCGTACACTAATCTTTTTAAAAATGCATTATTTAATAAAACTCAAAATTAGAGATATCATTTAATGTCTATATTTATCTGGATTATCAAATTTTATTGATAAAAGCTTAAGAACAGACTATGTATGAAAACGGTGATGATATGATCAAAGTACTTACACGACTTTCCTCACTTACGTCATGAAGTTTATCGATGCTTTTTGCTGGCTCCTAAGAAATGTGGAAAAAAAGGTAAAAACTTTTCATTACCAATATTTAAAGTTCTGCTGTTTATTTTAACTTGATTTCACAAAAAGGAATTTTATTTTTAGTAGAAAATATTAGTATTTGAACTGATCTCCATGTCATGTTACAATTCCCTACCAGGAATAAATGCAGAACCCTCTGTATAACTTAATTGTACCACAATACTTTTTACATATTTATATATTTTTTTTTGCTGGCTCCTAAGAAACGTGGTATTGAGGTAAAAATTTTTCGTTACCAATATTTAAAGTTTCTAAGGATTGTTAAAAACGGCTGCAAAGTTCAAACTGCAGATCGAAATAAGTGGAGTAAAATGATAACAGAAAAATGCAAAAAATTTGAGGAAAAGCATTTTAATCATGCAGTATTGAAGCATGCCCTTAGAAAGCAGGATTAATCTGCAATTTCTGCCAGAATGCAACAAGAACTGAAATACACAGCTGCTGGCAGATTTCTTCTGACTAAAACTGGTTTAGTAAACCATGTGAGGTCACATAATGTCAGGCATGACAAACAATTGTATGAGGCTGTGCTGCTTCCCAGACCACACAAGTATAGCAGTAATATCTCTGGCTTCGTCTCTAATTAAGCAAGCGTTTTGATAAGATTCTCAAAGGTGTAGTATGAAATCCAACCACAAACAACACCAAATACTAGCAAGTTCTCCTTTCATCTCTGTGAACAATTTTGTAGCTGGTGTGAAGAGACATCTACGTGTGCATAGAGGCTCTACATCAATCTGAAGAGATGGTAAGCTTCTGTGAAGAAGTAGCAAACACACATGCACACGCACACACACACACACACACACACACACACACACACACACACACACACACACACGCACACACACACACATATGGGGTTAAATGTGAATAAATTAATAGTTACAAATATTACATTCCAAAATGTGGGGTGACTAGAATATAAACAAAGGGCCGATAAGTTCTCTCTTAAGAAAGAACTTGTTGAGTGAAAATAAGAAGAGAAAAATACCACAGAATCACGTATAAAAAATGAATAAATCTACAATCATATATATATATATATATATATATATATATATATATATATATATATTATACATATATATACTATATATATATAAATTAAATATATATATATATACTATATATATTATATATAGATAATATATATACATATATATTATATATATATATGAACGTATATATATATACATATATATATATATGTATGTATATATATACGTATATATAAATATTATATATATGTATGTATACATACAAAATATATAATGAATAAATCTACAATCATATATATATATATATATAATTATATACATATATATATATATATTATATACATATATATATATGTATATTTATATATATATATATACATATATATACATATTATTTATATATATGTATATATATATATATGCATATATATATATATATATATATATATATATATATATATATATATATATATATATATATATATATATATAAGCAAAAGTCTGATTAAATGTTCTTTTGCTTATGAGCAAAAGGATGCTTAAATGTTTATCATATAACAGAAAATGGAATTTCGAAAAATGTATAATTACTTACAGGATTTACTTCGGTGCAACTTATTTTATTTTTGAAAACATCCCCTCCGTGTCTTTTCCGCTTTTGTCCCTGATGAATGAAGAAATGAGTTTGTTTTAGATTTTTAGTTGATACTATCTTTATTGGCCCTTATTTTTTTGTATTTTTCTCAAGAAAACTCACGGAGGATCGAATATTGAAAATTCGACTATGTCTCTTAAGCAAATATTTTTATACAAAAGTTACTTTTTATTATCTTGAATTTTGATTAGATTTCATTTATTAAAGAACTTAATATTCTTACATTATTTTTAGTAGATATTATTAGAAATAAAAGTACAGGTTTTATTTGCATTCAAGAGAATTTATTTTTAAATTATGTCTTATAATCTAATATTTTTATCCTAAGCTATTGAGATATATTAAAGAATAAAAGCATAAGGCATTTATATATATTAAAAATATATATATATATTAAATATATATAAAAAATATATATTAAATATATATTAAAAAATAAATACAGTATGATGTATATACCTGTTTTTAGAGGTTTATAAAACACTGCATACTATGTAGACACACATTGTTGGAGTGCACTAATCTTTTTAAAAATGCATTATTTAATAAAACTCAAAATTAGAGATATCATTTAATGTCTATATTTATCTGGATTATCAAATATTATTGATAAAAGCTTAAGAACAGACTATGTATGAAAAAAGTGATGATATGATCAAAGTACTTACACGACTTTCCTCACTTACGTCATGGAGTTTATCGATGCTTTTTGCTGGCTCCTAAGAAACGTGGAAAAAAGGTAAAAACTTTTCATTACCAATATTTAAAGTTCTGCTGTTTATTTTAACTTGGTTTCGCAAAAAAGAATTTTATTTTTGGTAGAAAATATTAGTATTTGAACTGAACTCCATGTCATGTTACAATTCCCTACCAGGAATAAATGCAGAACTCTCTGTATAACTTAATTGTACCACAATATTTTTTATATATTTATATATTTTTTTTTGCTGGCTCCTAAGAAACGTGGTATTGAGGTAAAAATTTTTCGTTACCAATATTTAAAGTTTCTAAGGATTGTTAAAAACGGCTGCAAAGTTCAAACTGCAGATCGAAATAAGTGGAGAAAAATGATCACAGAAAAATGCAAAAAATTTGAGGAAAAGCATTTTAATCATGCAGTATTGAAGCATGCCCTTAGAAAGCAGGATTAATCTGCAATTCCTGCCAGAATGCAACAAGAACTGAAATACACAGCTGCTGGCAGATTTCTTCTGACTAAAACTGGTTTAGTAAACCATGTGAGGTCACATAATGTCAGGCATGACAAACAATTGTATGAGGCTGTGCTGCTTCCCAGACCACACAAGTATAGCAGTAATATCTCTGGTTTCGTCTCGAAGTAAGCAAGCGTTTTGATAAGATTCTCAAAGGTGTAGTATGAAATCCCACCACAAAGAACACCAAATACTAGCAAGTTCCCCTGTCATCTCTGTGAACAATTTTGTAGCTGGTGTGAAGAGACATCTACGTGTGCATAGAGGCTCTACATCAATCTAAAGAGATGGTAAGCTTATGTGAAGAAGTAGCAAACACACACACACACACACACACACACACACACACACACACACACACACACACACACACACACACACACACACATACATATATATATATTGGGTTAAATGTGAATAAATTAATAGTTACAAATATTACGTCCCAAAATGTGGGTTGACTAGAATATAAACAAAGGGCAGATAAGTTCTCTCTTAAAAAAGAACTTGGTGAGTGAAAAGAAAGAAGAAAAAGATACCACAGCATCATGTATAAGGAATGAATAAATCAACAATCATATATATATATATATATATATATATATATATATATATATATATATATATATATGTATGTATATATATATATATATATATATATATATATATATATATATATATATATATATATATATATATATATATATTAATAAGCGAAAGGCTGCTTAAAAGTTCTTCACATAACAGAAAATGAAATTTAGAAAAATGTATAATTACTTACAGGATTCTCTCTGATGCAAATTTTTTTATACTTGAATGACTCTCCCCAATCTCCTGCTGCAGGCCTTTTACGGGTTTGTACCTGAGGAACCTAGAAATGCGAAAAAACATTGTTTCATATTTTAAATAGATGTCT
Organism: Euprymna scolopes; assembly: GCF_053919585.1. Classification (NCBI taxonomy): domain Eukaryota; kingdom Metazoa; phylum Mollusca; class Cephalopoda; order Sepiida; family Sepiolidae; genus Euprymna; species Euprymna scolopes. Next base: position 169,604,313 of record NC_136490.1, read on the forward strand.
TTAAAATGATATCCGACCTCTATTTTATATTTCTCAAGAAAAACTGGAATAAAACTGCATTTCTGGAGTCATGCTTATATGTACTGAAAACTCTTCATTTCAAGTGACAATTAGTTTTTCTATATACTTGTCCGGTCATTGCTGATTGAAATTTAATGGAAATTTTTTTACCTAATTATAGAACCTATTGCGCTTACATTATTATAAATAGATATTATCATTAATATTTATAAATTCATATTCCTGTTCGTTTGTTTTTTCACATTTTGATTAATAAATACAAAAAAGTCCGCTTCTTTACTATTTCATTTATTTCTGTATATAGTATGCTTCTTGCAAAATATACAATTGAGGCCATTTCATTTGCATATTGCATTAAGGAAAATCGATTTTACTAAATAACGGTTTGTTAGTTTATGTCTCTAGCGAAAGAATTGTTTTCAGTGTTTTATTTAAAATTGTTACTTAACAAACGTTAAATAACAATTTAATTTAATTTATTTGAAATTATAAAGACGGAGAGTTATCTCCCCAAGAAACTCTTCACCAAATAAAATAATTTGGTGATTTCAATAAGTTTCTAGCTTGAAAAAATAATTCTGCGTAGAGAGAAAAAACTGCATACGATACAGGCACATATTGTTGGCACTAATCTTTTTTAAAATACGTTATTTAATAAAACTCAAAGTTAGAGATATTATTTAATGTCTATATTTGTTTTTAATATTCTTGAAATGGCTATACAGAAAAGTTATGTTTTTTTCTTGTTTTTTTAACTTGGTTTCCAATGAAGAATTTTATTATTAGTAGAAAATATTCGTACTGGAACCAGCGGTGTGGCTAGAGTGGACGCTCAGCCTCCTGTGACAGCAAAAAGTCACCCCCAGAAAAATTTTCAGTGAGGCTAAAATGCGAAAATAGTCCGAAAGTAGGATTTCTTTATCAAATATTAAGTAAAATTATTAAGTTTTTAATCTTGTCTTAAATATTAGAAACTGGTAAAATCCATCGAAAGCGGTCGGTGGTTCTATGAGAAAATAAAGCTGTGTACGCATTATAAATGTTTCTTTTCTGTGTCTTACGTTATACATTAGTACATTAGGGGTCATTTCGAGTTAAAAGTTTATTTACTGCACTCATCTGGACTAGAGAAAATCATGATTTAAATGTGTATGTCTCGTCTAAATAACTAACGATAATTCTCTGATATGGCCGACAAGACGGGTGATCAAAAAGTCAGATCGAGCGTACCGGAAAACGAAATGAGATCAAATGAGGTCTCATTTCGTTAGTCTCATTTCGTTTTTCGGTACGCGGTACGCTCGATCTGACTTTTTGATCACCCGTCTTGTCGGCCATATTAGATATTCATCGTTAGTTATTTAGACGAGACATACACATTTAAATCATGATTTTCTCTAGTCCAGATGAGTGCAGTAAATAAACTTTTAACTCGAAATGACCCCTAATGTACTAATGTATAACATAAGACACAGAAAAGAAACATTTATAATGCGTACACAGCTTTATTTTCTCATAGAACCACCGACCGCTTTCAATGGATTTTACCTTAGAAACTTTTACATTTTTTAAAATTAGTATTTGAAGAATATTTTTGCCGATGTTTTATGAAAACTCTAAACCCTGTATTGTTTTGTAGATTTTAATCGTACATATGATTTTAATTGTACGTATGATTTTAATTGTACATTTGATTTTAATTTAATTTTGGAACATTTTGTACACCGTTAACACAAAACTGCGAATAAAATATATAAAACTTGTAATTTATTTTTTTTAAAGTGGGTTGTTTAACGTTCTTGTAGAATATACTTTTAAAATAAACTATTAAATTTTTTTTTTTAATATAATAGGAATATAATATTTTATTAAAAAAAAAAGTATTTACAAAACGCACCAGCACGCTTATGCAGCCATTTCTTCTACCTAATGAAATGAATTGAATTTTACGACTGAATTTTTTTCAATTTTTCGATTTATAAATCTATCTATATTTTTCTGTTGGGTCAATTTTTAAGATATTTTGGTATTATTATACAAACACCGTGACAGCGAATTAGTAAAAACAGACGTAGTATTCTGTTACGTTTCGGTGTGCTGAACACGAATCTGAAAACCGTACCCCTCGCAAATTAATAGTTTCGGAGATATTAACATTTTTAAAAGGGAATATTTTCTTTCAAAAATGGCGTACATCGGCTCTACTCTTAAATCAAAACAAGTGGAGATAATCCATAATGAAAATAAGCGATAATAAAAAAATAAATAAATTAATTATTTCCTTTTCTTTTTAATTAATTCCCCACCACTTCACCACCCCAATTTTACTTGCTCATGCGCAGTATCCCAATTTTACGCGCACAAAATCGATTTTTACCCAATTTCGGATACACTTTCGGATTTTTACCCAATTCGCTGTCACGTTATTTGTATAAATTTACCGATATTTTCAGGTGTCCAGTAAACATTGGACACCTACATTTATTTTTCTATTTTATTCAATGTTGTTTTTTAGATTAAAAAGAAATTCATTGCATAATGAAGAAATAAAATATTTTGAATCAAAAACTCATCTAATTCTTTAACAGAATAAAAATAATGGAAAATTTGTCCGCTGACTTGTGTTCAAGCGTAAATTTACTTATTTAACTGATGAATGAAATGTGATCATTTTTCATTTACGGTGATCCATGTTGACTAATTTTATTGTTGACAGCTAACACATGTCAGAAATTCAAAGGGGAGATAAGACGTATGTCGGCACCTTAAAGGGGAGACAACAAAAATTAAATTAACTTTTTAACGCACTGGGCCATCATATTTTTCAACCGGAGGAAAGGTAGACAACTCCGTTCTGAACATCTAATATTACAATTTATTGACCGAGCACTAGTCTTTTTAAAAATGTAATCTTTATATAACTCAAAACTAGAGACATTATGTAACAAAACCACACTGAAACAACAAAACGAAAGCCGATGAAAACCTAATAAAGATTTATAAAAAAGAAATGAAATTTGGTAAAGAAAAAGAAATTGGCACTGTTTGTTGATAAAGGTTAAGACCAAACTATGTATAAAGAAGGTGATAATATAATCAATTACTTACAGGACTCTCCTCACTCTCCAAGGAGAGGTTGGACAGGCCCCCGCTGGTGGATGGTTCCTAAAAAACAAGTGGAAAAGAGGTAAAAAACAAACTTTTCATTACCAACTGTTAAAGTTGTTATGTTTTTGTTTTTGTTTTTTTAACTTGGTTTCCAATGAAGAATTTTATTATTATTAGAAAATATTCGTATTGGAACCAGCGGTGTGGCTAGAGGGGACGCTCAGCCTCCTGTGACAGCAAAAACGTCACCCCCAGAAAAATTTTCAGCGAGGCTAAAATGCGAAAATAGTCCGAAAGTCGGATTTATTTATCCAATATTATGTAAAATTATTAAGTTCTTAATCTTGTCTTAAATATTAGAAATTTTTTACCTTTTTTAAAATCAGTATTTGCAGAATATTTTTGCCAATGTTTTATGAAAACTCTAAACCCTGTATTGTTTTGTAGATTTTAATCGTACATTTGATTTTAATCGTACATTTGATTTTAATCATACATTTGATTTTAATCGTAGGGGAAGTCGGGGTAAGTTGAGCCAATTTTTCATTTTGGCTCTTCAGAACCCAAACGACTAATTATTTTGCAAAGATGAGTGTATTATTATAAAATTCTTTTATTTGGGAACATTTTGAAACAAGTTGCAGTTTTCTGGTAGTACACCTAAACCGACCATGTGCTTTACAAAAATGCATATCAAATGGCTCAACTTGCCCCGACCATGGGGCAAGTTGATCCAACCTCTGGGGTAAGTTGTGCCACACAGGGGTAAGTTGTGCCACGCAAAAATGTGTCGCAAATAAAGAAAGAACAAGCCCAAAATTGTTGCTGTGGTTATAAAACAAATTATAATAATGAAGTAGAAATGTTAATTACAGCGAATGAACCAGCACAAAATTTGAAACATATCTGAAAGTAAGTTAATGAAGTTGACACTGTGACAAGTCACAGCTGAAAACGAGCTGGCTAGAACAACGGACAGAACTGCCAACACTATTTGGCTGTGGCAGCTTGTAAACAACATCTTCTGCATTGAAACCCGCTTCGTCCTTTGGGTTTGGAACAAACACAGGCTTGTCCGTTCCTACCTTCCCAGCAACTTTTTGAAGGAAAACACCTTCAAACTCAGTCCTCCCCGTTGAGAGTGTCAACCCGGGCAATATAGTTCACAGTTCATGATTTGCCAGCACATTTGACAACCACAAAGTCACCTTCGATTATTGGGCTATCCAGATCAATATCACCATCATTATCTGATGACATATCATCAAATTCAAAATCTGAATCATCAGTGTCACTTGAACATGGGGTTTTAGATCTCGGGGGACATGACTTTTTTCCCACCAGCATTGAACAAACACTGCTTTGTTTTTTGTTAATAGGCTCCTCTTTCTATTTTCAGAAAGGGCTATCAGCTTCTGTCGTTCAAGGCTGTCAGTCAAAATCTTTGAGCTGCCCTTTTTGTGACCACCTCTTCTTGCCTTTCTTGGTGCTGCTTTCGGAAATGGCTGAATTACAGATGGTGAAATGTATGGACGATACATGATATCATGTGAGCTAGATGAAACACAAGACCCAGATGCGGATGGTTGCATAAGATCATCATCTTCTTGCTGTTTTTGTGGTCGGACATCATCACTGTGCACGGGCAAGACTGCTCCAGGAACCTCACCTGATGGTCTTGCATCTTCCACAGTAGAATTTGCCTCAAGGCTTTCTGCAGCCACATTTTGCTCACGGTCAGATGGAAGAGAAGGGGAAAAGTCAATTTCACTAAAGATGTCCCGAGGCTTGGAATCCAGCAGCAATGTTCAATGGTGTCATGGCAATCATCTGGGCTTGGTTCACTAGAGCTGGGATTTCATATATTGTTACTGTTTTTCCTGGATTGGATTGTAGCCACCCATCCATGGCTCTGTTGTACGCTGTTTTGAAGGGTCCATATACTGACCGGTCGAGCGGCTGGAGACGATGGGAAGTGTGTGGTGGAATGGTCAGTAAGACAACGCCATGAGATCTTGCTGTGTTCACAACATTCAAAGAAATGTGTGTGTCATGGTTGTCGAGGATTAAGAGGATTTTCTTTCCTGGTGAGCATCTGGTGTGCTTGATGATGTGATTCAAATATTCCACAAACACCTCTTCATTCATCCAGCCACTTCGTGTTGCCCTCCCTATGCACTGTGTTGGTCCACCTCTGATGAAGTGATCTCTGTAGTGGACTCTGGGAAAGATGAACAGAGGAGGCACGACTGATCCAATTGCACTCACATACACCACCGTTACCAATTCCCCGCGTTCAGCGGAGGTGATTGAACCAACTTGTTTCTTTCCTTTTTCTGTGACAACGGCTCCAGGGTTTTGAACGGTGGTGCACCCAGTCTCATCAGTGTTGTAAATGTCACTTGGTGAGAACTTGTACTTGTCCATTATCTGACTCAAGTTGTTGAAAAATTTATCAACAACTGGGCGGTTGAAGGCTGTGACACGCCTAAAAGATGTTGCTTCTGTCACTCTAATTGCCAGGTTCCGGCGCTTCTTGAAGCCTAACCACCAATCATGTCCTGCTTTTTTCTCACGATCCCAACTTGGTGGCAGATTGAGACAGTTTTTTTAGCAACCTCATATGCCAGTGTGCGACATCTTCTCAATGACAAACCATGAAACATGTCTGACAATTGTTTCACGTGGTCAGCCAAATCCCTTTCCATTTCAGGACTAAAAACCAATTGCCGTAAGGAAACAGGTGTGTAAGCAGTCCTTGCTGGTTGACTGTCTTGTTTGTCCATATACCGCTTCAGTGTCATTCGATCAATGTTAATGTTAAATGTTAAATCAATGTTAAAGTCCTTTGCAGCACTCCTCAAACTCTGACCTCCAGTAACAGTGGCAGCAGCCCATTCCATAACGTATGTAGGAGTTTGTCCACGATTTGTCTTTCGCATGTAGTGGCGCATGTCTGGTAGGCTTTTTTTCTGTGAAACACACAAAAAAGAAAAATGAAGTTAACACAATAAATCCGATAATGATGTAGAATATTACTAGAGTGAACTAGTTGATTCAGTGGAGTTCCTGGCATAAGTCTGGAACATTGAACAATGAATGCCAGAACAGCTGGCATTTGTAGAGAGGCACCTGGCATGTTTAGCCAATTAGGCGCCTCCAAATGGAATAACCCACCATGCCTGACTAATTGTAGGCTAGTCCATAATGGTGGAGAGGGGAGGTAAGTGCATTCTTGATTCTACAATGATAATAATAATAATGTTAAAAATAATAATGATAATAGTAATAATAAAAATAATTATTATTATTAGAATAACAAAGCGCCTGTACAGCATGCAAATTCCTATCCAAGCACGGCTTACACATCTTAAACATTTACCAGGTAACCCATAGATCTAATTCTTATACAAGTAGAGCATGTAACTTATACAACATGCATTTTGAATTCACTCCATAACAGGCCTACTGATGTGGTTGCACATTCATCTGTTTCTTGAAAACGTGTAAAAAGACATATGGGGCAAGTTGAGCCAGTGGCACAACTTACCCCATTAGCATTGGCTCAACTTACCCCAGTCTGACCTCGTTGAATTGTCTGTTCAAATGCATGCATCTCATGTGTGGTGAATGTAAAAATCTTTTACAGGTATGAAGGCAAGTAATTGAACAAACAACTACCACATATTATATCTAATCAAACTATTATTACACACAAGAAACATGCACTCACCTCTGTAACGCTTTATTTTACTGTTTTGGCACGAAATCTGATTTTCTTTTACTGCATCAACCTCCTTAATTGGTTCAGCAAAACAAAATGGTGGAGGTTAAAGTCACGTGATCAGTTGTTTATAGATTGCATACAAACTTGGATTAGCTTAGTCAATTGTGGTTAAAAGGGGGTGGCTCAACTTACCCCTATGCTCAACTTACCCCGACTTCCCCTACATTTGATTTTAATCGTACATTTGATTTTAATCGTACATATGATTTTAATTGTACATATGATTTTAATTGTACATTTGATTTTAATCATACATTTGATTTTAATTTAATTTTTAGAAAATTTTATACACCGTTAACACAAAACTGCGAATAAAATATATAAAACTTGTAATTTATTTTTTTTTAAAGTGGGTTGTTTAACTTTTTTGTAGAATATACTTTTAAAATAAACTATTAAAGTTTTTTTTAAAAATATAATAGGAATATAATATTTTAGTAAAAAAAAGTATTTACAAAACGCACGAGCGCGCTTATGCAGCCATTTCTTCTACCTAATGAAATGAATTGAATTTTATGACTGAATTTTTTTTCAATTTTTCGATTTATAAATCTATCAACATTTTTCTGTTGGTTCAATTTTTAAGATATTTTCAGGTGTCCAGTAAACATTGGACACCTACATTTATTTTTCTATTTTATTCAATGTTGTTTTTTAGATTAAAAAGAAATTCATTGCATAATGAAGAAATAAAATATTTTAAATCAAAAACTCATCTAATTCTTTAACAGAATAAAAATAATGGAAAATTTGTCCGCTGGTTTGTGTTCAAGCGTAAATTTACTTATTTAACTGATGAATGAAATGTGATCATTTTTCATTTACGGTGATCCATGTTGACTAATTTTATTGTTGACAGCTAACACATGTCAGAAATTCAAAGGGGAGATAAGACGTATGTCGGCACTTCAAAGGGAAGACAACTAAAAATAAATTAACTTTTTAACGCACTGGGTCATCATATTTTTCAACCGGAGGAAAGGTAGACAACTCCGTTCTGAACATCTAATATTACAATTTATTGACCGAGCACTAGTCTTTTTAAAAATGTAATCTTTATATAACTCCAAACTAGAGACATTATATAACAAAACCACACTGAAACAACAAAACGAAAGCCGATGAAAACCTAATAAAGATTTATAAAAAAAGAAATGAAATTTGGTAAAGAAAAAGGAATTGGCACTGTTTGTTGATAAAGGTTAAGAACAAACTATGTATAAAGAAGGTGAAAATATAATCAATTACTTACAGGACTTTCCTCTCTCTCCAAGGAGAGTTTGGATGGTTCCTAAAAAACAAGTGGAAAAGAGGTAAAAAAACAAACTTTTCATTTCCAACTGTTAAAGTTGTTATGTTTTTTTGTTTTTTTGTTTTTTAACTTGGTTTCCCATGAAGAATTTTATTATTAGAAAATATTCGTATTGGAACCAGTGGTCTGGCTAGAGGGGACGCTCAGCCTCCTGTGACAGCAAAAACGTCACCCCCAGAAAAATTTTCAGCGAGGCTAAAATGCGAAAATAGTCCGAAAGTAGGATTTCTTTATCAAATATTATGTAAAATTATTAAGTTTTTAATCTTGACTTAAATATTAGAAAATTTTTACCTTTTTTTAAAATTAGTTGTTGAAGAATATTTTTGCCGATGTTTATTGAAAGCTCTAAACCCTGTATAATTTCGTAGATTTTAATTGTACACTTGATTTTCATTGTACATTTGATTTTAATTATACATTTGAAATTAATTGTACATTTTAAATTAAGTGTACATTTGAAATAGTTTGATGCCACTTATTTTCTTTTCTTTTAAGTGTGAATATAATTCGAGAAAGGGTCAAGTTGTTATATATATATATATATATATATATATATATATATATTTCATGATGCTTTTAGAGATACATAATTTAAATATTGCAATTAGGAAGGGAAGACTTTTCTCGTTCATGATTAAAAGTAAATTTGTATATATATAAATATATATATCTTCTCTCCAAAAAGGTGGGAATGAAGGGGGAACAGGAGAGGAAAGAGAAAGGAATGAGGAGCCAGCTGACCGGTTTCGACCCTCGCTTCTCAAAGCTGTATCGAGGGAATTTTTTTTTTTTAAATAAGAATGAAAGCGATTAAAATACCGTTTTATTAAATTTACGGGGAGAAAAAAAAAAAGAAATTGGCTTAATTTTCTCGATTGAAAGAGAATATAGTAGCCAAATGTCCAATTTATCTTCGTTTGCCTTGGTTAGGTAGAGTAAGTGTGAAATTTGCCAAGCAAATAAGTTCAGTAGTTCATGGATGTTATTTTGCTGCCAATGTGTGTGTTTTTTTCTCTATGAGAACCTTATTTCCATCTTCTCGAAAAGACGTTCTACCCCCCACCATAAAATAATGTTATTTACAATTTTAAATGTGGTTGCGGTGCCAACTACTTGGGTCGAACGACATTAACGTTAGATGGAAGAATCCAGCAACATGTACCCAGTAAAATTAGGAATGGAACCTACCGGGCAACTGATGTCGTTACTAACACATACAGGTCCTCAATTACTGATCATTTACTTAAAAACCCGTCTTGTGCAGCAAACTTTAGCACGGACTCTTTTACTATTATTAGTCGTGCTCATTCTTTATACCATCTCAAGATCTTGGAGACCATTCACGTTCGACTCAGAAAACCTCTTTGTAAGCAAAGGGAATGTCTCCTGGGTTTGAACGTGATTAATCTCTAGGGTATTCGTCCATAACGATATAATTTATTTTAATCGTTTTCCCACTTTTTTTTTTCTCCCCGTAAATTTAATAAAACGCTATTTTAATCGCTTTCATTCTTTATTTAAAAAAAAAATTCCCTCGATACAGCTTTGAGAAGCGAGGGTCGAAACCGGTCAGCTGGCTCCCCATTCCTTTCTCTTTCCTCTCCTGTTCCCTCTTCATTCTCACCTTTTTGGAGAGAAGATATATATATTTATATATATACAAATTTACTTTTAATCATGAACCAGAAAAGTCTTCCCTTCCTAATTGCAATATATATATATATATATATATATATATATATATATATATATATATATATATATATATATATATATATATATATGTTTCCCTAGCTACGTGAGAATTTTAAAAAAATTTTGTACACTGTTAACACAAAAGTGCAAATAAAATATATTAGATTCGTAATTTTTTTTTTTAAGTGGGTTATTTTACTTTTTTGTGTGATATACTTTTAAAATAAACTATTAAAGTATTTTTTAATATAATAGAAATATTATATTTTATTAAAAGAAAAATATTTACAAAGTGCATGTGGGTTGTTTAACTTTTTTTGTGGGATATGCTTTTAAAATAAACTATTAAAGTTTTGTTTTTAGTGCTTCCTAATGAAATGAATTGAATTTTACAATTTGATTTGTTTTCAATTTTTCTATTCATGAATCTATCAACATTTTTCTGTTGGTTCAATTTTTTAGATATTTTCAGGTGTCCAGTAAATATTGGACACCTGAAAATATCTTAAAAATTGAACCAACAGAAAAATGTTGATAGATTTATAAATCGAAAAATTGGTGGAGGAGTTTGGTATAGTTCAAAGGTCAAATCGTTGAACTTTGACCCCCTTGACAGCCAAATATCTGTCCGAAAAGCGATTAAAAAGATGTTCTCAAATTTCAATACTCCTTATGTCAAATCTCGAGTCTGTAGACTGAAAATTAACAGAGTACTCTGGTAGGGAAATGTACAACATCATCGCCTTTTGATGTAACGAGAAGCGTGAAACAAGGTTGTGTGCTTGCTCTGAACTGTTTGATATCTACTTTGCCATCATGCTCAACTAGACCTTTGCTGACTCCACACACATTCAGATAGTAAATTCTATATTGCCAGCCTTAAGACCAAAACAAAGATCTGCAAGGTCCTCATTCGTAACCTGCTGTTCGCAGACAATGCTGCATTGATTGCCGATAGCATTGAGGAACTTCGACTCGTCATGCATCACGGCTTCAAGACCTGTGATTTGTTTCAACTGACCATCAGCTTGACAAAGACTGATATCATGAACAAGGACATTACCCTCCTCTCTTCAATCACCACCAACAACTACCAACTTGAAACTATGAAAGTGTTCATGTAGCTGGAGTTAATTGTAATAGTCTTGACATGGGGCCAGAGGTCAATCGATGCAAAGGCCATGCAACTTCCACAGAGTGTGGGAGAACGGCAAACTAACAATCTATACCAAGATAGCGGTGTATAAGACTTGCATCCTGAGCATGCTGCTGTATGGCAGTGAGTCCTGAATGCACATCAGGAAAAGCACCTGTACATCTTTCACATGCACAACCTGAGGAGGATCCAAATATTTAGACTTCATTACCAACACAGAGGTCCTTGAGCACGTCGATTTGCCCTGTACATACTGTTGCATCAGCGTCGACTTGCACATGTTTGCTATATGCAAAATTGCAGGGTCCCAAAAGACTACGGAGAACTGACAAGAGAAAAAGGTGTCACCCTTAGCTTCAATTCAAAGACTTGTGTAAAAGAGACATGAAAGGTTGGCATAGACCTTGGAAATTGTAACTTGCTGATCAGCGTGATCTGTGGAAGCACGCCCACCACCAGCCTCCCCCTTCAGTGAAAAACAAGATCACACATGATCAATGGACGCTAATGACGATAGTTACTGGCTGCTGTTGCTGTTTTCATATGAAGTATTCACAGCTTTTAGCAACTACCATTCATTCTCTATGACGTCACACTGTTTTTGGCGACTACTGTTTATGCAAAGTTTATCCGGCTGTTGACGTGATGCGTCGGACAAAGCCGAGCAAATGCTGAGTTACGTCTGGTTCTTTAAATGCACAAGTACCGAAAACGGTTGTAAGGAGGTCGGCCAATTCCCTCAAGAATATATTCTGTCGACTGTTGGGCAGCATATGCTGGCAAAGTAGGTTGAGAAAAGGCTGCGGAAATGAAAGAAAGCTCCCTAACATTCTTTCATTAGATTTTCCCGGGTAGCCATATCGCAGGCCTGTGGGTATATATTTTTTAGGATGGTTGCAATGGTGCTTTGGCCTTGATGAAAGAAAGTTCCACTTTTTATAGCTGTCCACTTCCTGCAACTTGCATTTGTGCATCTCCACCAACATCCATCATATAAAGAGCCTCTCCTTGCCAAGATGCAGCTAACACTACATGTGCAATTCATTTTCCTTCATATCAAGTTTTTTCCTGACAAAAATCAATCATATTCATTGGGATTTCAAACTGTTTTTTAATGTTGAGAAATTCATATTGCTACTCTCACTAGTTTATAAGTAACAACTAGTTTTTTTTCCTTTCCAATTTTTATCTGCTACTTTACCATGCATTATTATTGACTAATCAGCGTCTTCTGTCAGATTATTGGAAAACAAAAGCTGAGCGGTGACGTCATGTTACAAGAAAAGCTGAGCGGACGCTGAGATATATCTGGTTCTTAATACGCACAAGTACCCCCAAAAAAACTCCTCTTCGGTGTATCCACCGAAGACCCAGACTGGTGTTAGATGTCTGCCGACGTTGTGTTTCCGGCGGTTGAAGAAGACAGACTCATTGATTTCGACCGTATGGCCTGGGCCTCCTATCTGGGATTCCTGAGAAAGTAATCCCGGCATATATCTCACAGGAAATTCTTCCAGTCCACAATTGTGTGGCGTGACCGCAACCCACATTCACGTTGGAGATTTCTAGTCGCCACCATCTCGAATGCCCATATCGAAATTCTTGTCTGCTGTTCGATGTGCATACACGCGCGTGAAGTTGAAACTAAGCGTGCAGCGTTTTGATTGGCTGATGACCATGTTTAGACAGCAGCAAAACCGAGCAAAACTGAGCAAATGCTGAGTCACGTCTGGTTTGTTAAATGCTCAAGTACGACTTCATTTAATGTAAAAAAGCTAAATAATAACATAAAATGTGAAATGCGACGATATTGTAATTTTTATTAAACAAAACATTCAAATAATTGTGAGAAGATTTTTTTAAATTTCTTCATTTTCTTTAATTTTCAATTATCATTGCATTTTGAAATAGTTGCAATATTTTTCTTATAATTCTTTGAAGTTGCGTTTTCTTAATTTTTTGTTAGTAATATGTTTTGAAATGTTATAACTTTGTTACATTAAATAAAGTTGTTGAAAAAAATTTTCTTTTCTTTTTTTTTTGTACTCATTAAAACATTGTCTTACGGTTTTTCTCTTGTTTTTCATTGGCTAAGGGTTTCGGCATATCTCGTCAGTTTACGTTATATGCCTTAAATAAGAGCCGTTTTTCTTGCTTGTTTTCTATTTTTAATGGGGAAAGTAACATTTTTTAATACATTTTAAGGAAATTAATGATTCACAAGGTAACTGCCTAAGAACATAATCTCATCTAGAAAACTCATTTTACAATAAAAGAAGTCAATATATTTGATTTTTAAATCATGAATATTGTTGGTTAATAATTGAATTCACAAATTTACTTACCTTCGGTCTGCTATATGGCTTTTGAGGATTTTCTTTTGAGTGTATTTTACCCATCTTAATACAAATATTAATTAATAATTATTAATTATGTAGAACTTGATAATTAAGTCTGTACTATTCGCAAGGTAAAAAACAAATCTTAGTATAATTATTATTTATATAGAACTTGATAATCACGTCTGTACTATTCGCAAGATAAAAAACAAATCTTAGTATAATTATTATTTATATAGAACTTGATAATCACGTCTGTACTATTCGCAAGATAAAAAACAAATGCCAATGGCACATATAGATGATGTTATGATCGTTGCTAATATCGCTTAGGATGACGTCATAAAGCGAAACTACTTTTCATTGATTTCTCGTTGGCAACGACCATAGGACTTCACTGGAATTTGGGTGGCAACAAGCCTTCTCGTGATCTGAATCCTTTTTGTTCCCTACTCGTGATCTGAATCCTTTTTGCATTCATCCAGTGGAGGTCTGGTTAATGCTTTCTCTCCTTAGTTTTTCCATCCTCGTTGACCTTTCAAAATTGTTTGGGGTGGTGCCAGTTGATGCCACCACTTGTAAGAAATTCTCTTACTCGTTTTTGCTTTTGGCAGAATGAAAGAGACACAGAAAAGCAACAAAGGCTCACCTTAAATCCAAGAATATTTTATTTACAAGAAAGGTAAAAATGAGTCCATATTGCAAAAGAGTGCCCTCTTTAGCTTCAGCCAAATGGCGGGTAGTTCATGCCTCAAAAGGCGAAGGTAGTTTTCTTCTTGTGGAAGATGCTGGTTGAATCCGGCCGCTCGGAGAAATGGTTGAGGGTTCTCAAAATCCTTCCAGACTGGTCAATACGAACAACGCACATTGCGATCGATGTTCATAAAATAGTATGCCCCCCTGCGGGCAATGATAATGAAGTAATTAATCCGTAGAACATTTTAGCCTCAGGCATTCATCCAGTGGAGGTCTGGTTAATGATTTCTCTCCTTAGTTTTTCCATCCTCATTGACCTTTCAAAATTGTTTGGGGTGGTGCCAGTTGATGCCACCACTACAATTTCTTATTTTTTGGTGGAGGGAGGAGTTAATTTACGATTATACAGTTTCAATTATTTTGGCTAATCTGCATTAGTTTTCACATTCAAGGGTTTTCTTAATATTTTAGCTGTTTTCATTATTGCTATCCATTGTATCTTTTCAGCCATCTCTTTAATTCCATTCCAATTTCTTCCATTCTTTTTTCGAGGTTTTTTTTCAGTATTGTTCCTAGTGTTCTTAGGATTATTGGCATTATCTTGACTTCATTGTCTATATCCCTTTCAGCTCTCTGACTAGTTCTGTGTATTTTCTTTGCTTCTTTGTCCTTGATATTCACCCCGTGGTCTGCTGGGACGGCTAAATCGGCGATCTGGCAGAGCTTTTCCTTCTTGTTACCTATTATGACATCCGGTTTTCTTCCTTGAATGGGTTTATTTGTTTGTACGTCCATCTCCAATAGGATTTTGTGATTTCCATTTTCAAGTTTTCAGTGTTTTTGCTAAGCTCACTGCAAAAAGTTTTTTGTTGACCCAGAAGGTATTTTCTACTATCAACTAGGTGACTGAAGATTCATAATTGCTGAACACCTCAACCTATGCACATACGGTTAGATTAAGCGAAGCTTATATTTTGTAAAATTGAACTCCTGAATCGTATTGTTTCGAACAGATCCTTAGCATAACCCAATATAATATCCTACAACATTCGGCTCTCACAGAGTTTTCTTATCAACTGTAGAAAGGAGGTGCAAGGACTGTCAACACTCATGATTACGAGAGCACTTGTTCTGGGATAACAGGTATACAAGTACCTTTGGTTCAAAGTCGGAAAGGCAATCTAGTGTTTTCCTTCCAGAATTAGCAGTTTCCCTCACAACATCTACACATTCAGTCTAGGTAGATTAGGCAAACATATGTTGATGATTATCAATGCTTGACATATATCCAAATCGCCTTCAGACAGATGTAAATAACACACCTTCCGATGGACCATGGTCTGCTTTCCTAGCCATAAGAATTTGAAAAGTGCCCCCACTAATGCAGATAGAATAATTATCGGGAGTTGAAGTACTAAAAAAATCTAAAGAATGAGGGAATAAATGTGGGAACTACACACCTCCATTCTTCGCTTCAAAGATTTCTCAAAGACTACAGATGGGCTTACAACCTTTGTTTTCAATACTTCAAACAAATATTTCTCCAACTGGAGATCAGGACCAAACAAGACACTGAGAAATTTGCAAATACAAAAAATATCCAAGACAGACGATACAAAAAATAGGAAAGATAAAATGAAAAAAAAAAAAAATGAAAGATAAAAAATATAGTTTTATGGCATCAATATCAATCTCTCGGCTTCCTTCCCTTCTCTACTATTATCTCTGTTTTATCTCGACTATTGTAACATTTCCTTCCTAAGCTAGATGTCATATTTCCCTGCATCTGTAAACTAGCTCCTTTCTCTTCTTCTAATAAAAAGTATTAGACTTCAAAATGCATAAGTATAAAGAGCATTTATAACCCCTATTCCAGGGGATGTTTTTCCTTATTGAATTGACAAATAAATTCATATACATCAATATATATTTTGTTTTGTCTATAATTTTCTTATATATATATATATATATATATATATATATATATATATATATATATATATATATATATATATATGCATACATGCACATACATATATATACACATACATATATATATATACATACACACATACATACTTATATATACATATATATATATATATATATATACACGCACATACATACATATATATATATATATATATATATATATATATATATATGAGCAAACAGTTAATAAAATATGTTAAAAACACTTTGAAATGAGTTAAAAACATATTTAATCTGAAAAAGAAACACTAGATAAGTGGATAGTCTTTAATCCGCGGAGTTTCGAAGAAATACTTTTCTTCTCATCAGATATTTTCTTATATATATATATATATATATATATATATATATATATATATATATATATATATATATATATATATATATATATATATTCAGTAATGTGATTGATAATTTAAAATTCAAATTAGAATTAAATTAAAAATCCGTTTCACAAGAAGGAACAACAACAAAATCAAATTCAAATTATTGATTTTGTTGTTGTGAAACGGATTTTTAATTTAATTCTAATTTGAATTTTAAATTATCAATCACATTACTGAATATTAAATTAGCTCTAGGATATTTACCTATCGAGCTTATTATATATCTAAATTACAACGAGCACTTTTTCTTTCCCTGTATTTTAATTAAATTAGTAATTTTACTATTACATTAAAATACACTCTTCTCTTTAGACTATTGTTCTAATATCCTTTAAATTTATATATATATATATATATATATATATATATATATATATGGACATATATGTATATATATATATATATATATAACTGAGTGGAGTTACCAACGATTGTTATGCTCTTTTATACTTATTTTATTATTTCATATTTTCAGTTTTTTAAATCATTGAAATAATTTAACGCATTTCAGATGTTCTCATGTTTTTAAAGCGTCCTCTTCAGAAAGTTTGTAAAATACCCAAAATATTCAAAATTTAAAATATTTAAAATGTAAAATATTTAAAATGTAAAATATTCAGAATATTAAAAATATTCAAAATATTAAAAATATTCAAAATGGAAAATATTTAAAATGTAAAATATTTAAAATGTAAAATATTTAAAATGAAAAATATTTAAAATGTAAAATATTCCAAATATTAAAAATATTCAAAATGTAAAATATTTAAAATGTAAAATATTTAAAATGTAAAATATTGAAAATGTAAAATATTAAAAATATTCCAAATATTAAAAATATTTAAAATGTAAAATATTCAAAGTATTAAAAATATTCAAAATGTAAAATATTTAAAATGTAAAATATTCAAAAAATTTAAAAAATTTTCAAAATGTAAAATATTTAAAATGTAAAATATTCAAAATATTCAAAATGTAAAATATTTAAAATGTAGAATAGCGCTTTCACTGACCATTTTAATGACAGGAGATATTCCCAAGAGTTGGAAATGAAACGACTATTATAAAAAGTGGACAATTAACATTTTTATACAAGAAGAAAAAAATGAAACCATAAAAAAAAGAAAAAAAAGAATTTAAATGTTGTCCTGTGAAC
Source organism: Euprymna scolopes (assembly GCF_053919585.1). NCBI lineage: Eukaryota > Metazoa > Mollusca > Cephalopoda > Sepiida > Sepiolidae > Euprymna > Euprymna scolopes. Next base: position 169,621,964 of record NC_136490.1, read on the forward strand.
AAAAAAGATCAAGAGAAAATGAAATTGCCAAAATCTAATCATTGTTCCAGCAAACATTTGCTAATGGAGTAGAAAGTCATCAAAGGGGGACAATAAGATCCTTTTTCATAGAGTTGGGACTTCCCACATTAATAAACTTTGTACCATACTTGTACTCTCTGGGAGGCTAGAAAAAATGCTTTATCGAAAAGTCATGGCAGCTTCAGTAACAGTTGTCAATCCGATATGATCCAAGCTAAGAGTGACAGTTGTTTACAAAACGCAGGCCTGCAGAGTTGATTTCAAAAGGTCAAACCTAAAGAAACTCATTATCTGAAGCCGACAAAACTAAACAATGTTCCAATGTTAGGTATGCATGTTCCTTTTTCTCTCTTTTTTTTTCTCTTTCTTTCTCTCGTTTTCTCAATGAGGAGAGATTAATCAATTGGAGCTTAGACTCCATCCATAGCTGATGTGAAGAGTTGGGTGACTGAACGCCATTGGCGATGCACACGTCGGATCGAGTTAAAAATGCCCCTTCAGTTGTTAAAATAAAAAAAAATCTATTTTTCAAACATTTAATTCTAGCGCAACATTCCTGCCAGTAATGATGACAACATAAGGCTCAAAGAAAAAGTAGCTGGCGTATCAACCCTTCCATTGACAGGTATGATTAACTGTTCCAGAGACGTCTTCATAACACAGATAAACCAAGTCACTCTTCCTAAGTTCAAGACTTATTGTATTACACTAGTGCTTATATTATTTGTTGTTATTATTAGTATTGTTATTATTAAAGCTACTACTGAAAATATGACAGTTTTATTCATTTTAGCAGTGCCTAGGTAGAAAGCAAACACAAATTTTTACAACTGTTCTATACTTCCACCTAACAATTTAACAACAGAAGTAATCAACCGTCTCAACAAAAATAACCTTCTTAGTGACACTCAATATGGTTTCCGTTCTGCTAGATCTACAGCAGATGTGCTTACAGTTATATCTCATAGGATTAGCAAATCTCTCGACGGAGGCAACCTTTCTAGGGCAATTGTTCTTGACATATCTAAGGCCTTTGATAGGGTATGGCATAAAGGTTTACTTCATAAGATCTCTGGCTATGGTATAGCTGGAAATGTCTTCTCAATTATTAAATCATTTCTTTCTGATAGGTTCATAAGAGTAGTAGTTGAGGGGCAAAAATCAGAAGCTCACAGTATTAATGCCGGTGTCCCTCAGGGGTCCATCCTGGGCACAACTCTTTTCCTGATCTACATTAATGATCTTCCAAATCACATCCTTACATCATTTGTAGACATTTATGCTGACGACACTACCATTTATGGTAACACATCTAAGACAGTAAAGTTCTCTCCAATTCTCTCTCCTCTGATCTTGAGCACGTAGTACAATGGGGAAAGGAGTGGCTGGTTACTTTTAATGCATCTAAAACCAAGCTTCTCTCTTTACATCATCAACATTCTGATCCACATCTGGCATCAATTGAAATGAATGGCTCTCGTCTTCAGGAGGCCTCAAGTTTTGACAAGCTTCTGGGCTTGACCATTACTCCTGATCTTAAATGGAACACGTACATCAAATCTGTTGCCAAGGCTGCTGGAAAAATGGTGGGATCTTTCTATCGATCCGGTAGATATCTCACTGCTGATGCTATTCTCTATCTATATAAGAGCCAGGTACGTCCAAGGATGGAATACTGTTGCCACATCTGGGCAGGAGCTGCTAGAAAGGACTTGTCCTGCCTTGATAGAGTTCAAAATAGACTTCGTAGTCTCGTAGGAGATGTCCTTTTCTCTTCCTTGCAACCTCTATCTCACAGAAGAGATGTTGCGAGTTTGTCTCTGATGTATCGTTGTTTTCATGGAAAGTGTTCGACTGAGCTTCAATCTATGGTCCCCCCTCGCCAAACTTTCACAAAAAACACTTGTCTAGCTGTAAACACTATGAATAATTCCCCCCACTCTTTATCTGTGCCTAAACCTAAACATAGATTCCATGAACAAAGCTTCTTTCTTAGAACTGCACGCCTGTGGAATTGTCTTCCGTTTTCCTGCTTTCCGGCTGACTACAATATGGTTGTCTTCAAGTCTAACGTAAATTAGTTCTTGATGAGCCGTTCCATATAAGTTATCAAATTTACCAAATTTTCATTACTAATGATTACTATATTGTCCAATTTCTACTGTACACTCTTTAACCCTTATCCTTGAGTGACTTCTTGGCCTTGATAATGTGGTGATGCCTATGTAAAAATTAAAAAAAAAAAACCATTTACAAAATGTATCTTTTATCATTTTTATTCATACAAAAAAATGTGAGTTTTAGCTTTTTAAAAGTGCTTAGTTGGAAAACAGAAAATGGATTTTTATGACTATTCAGTACTTTCACCTAACAATTTAATAAAAAGATATTGTATTATTATTATTATTATTATTATTATTATTATTATTAGTAGTAGTAGTAGTAGTAGTATACCATATAAAGTTACATTTAATTTGAACATTAAAAAATAGCACAGTTCGTATTCCTCAAAACAGCAGTAACAGTCTAAAAACGGTAGTAGTCACCAGTGCTCGTCCCTGCCATTAAATGAGAATAACCACCAACAATGACCAACATGTATGACAGTACCCAACATTTGAAGACATGTGATTTGCCTGTCAGTGCCCACCCGTGTCAAAACGTGAGAGTAATCATAGTCTATTTCATTTCAGCAGTCCAATAGGGTCCGATAGTTGCAGTGCTCCCCAGTACTCAGCAGTAAACGCAAATAACTGTCTCAATATCATTTCAGAGCAGCCTAATGGAGGCCAATACTGGTCATGGCTGGCAGTGACCAACAGTATATTTCAGGAACAGATAGTGACAATTGCAAAAGCAGCCAATGCCTACTAGTAAACGCCAATAAATGCCAGTACTCACAAATAATCACTCTAAATCAACACTAATCGCCAGTAACCACCAGTGCTGACAATCACAGCCAGAAGCTTCTGCTACCTGCTACTGCCAGACAGTTCCCTATATTGGAAGCCAGATGATTTTATTTTGGCCACGGCCAACAGTACCCACTATTTTTCAGGTCTGACAGTGTCCCCCTCTCCCACTAACAATTGTATTTTAATGTATTTTCGGGAGGGGGGGGATTCTTTATTAAATCTGTTCTGGCTTTGTGTCATACTTTCACTGGGCATTGCCAATACACAGTCCTGCTAGTATATAGTAACTGACTGCTGCTGCTTTCAAACAAACGCCTCTTAGCAACTACAATTAACCATTTATAATGTCACAGTTTTGGGGCGACTACCGTTCATTTTTTATGAGGTCACACAAAATTTAGCATATATTTTGACCCCTCTCTTCACTTAAAAATTCACCAAAATTCAGGAAACCAACTATTTTTTATGAAATTTTCAGTATTTATTAATTAACGATCACAGAATATAATGAACTAATTATTTTTTAAAATGTAAGAGAAAATGCTTTATTTTTTGTAAACAAAAAAACACTTTTACTAAAGTTGGACAGAAAAGAAAACAAATAAAGAGAAATGGCAAACGCAGAAAAGTCTCTAATTAAGAACAATAAGAAAAAGACAAATGAGGTTCATGGGCCATGTCTACAGAAAAACAGAACAGAACACATTAGTTTTATGGGACAGCGAGAAACATACGTTGATAGTCTGAACACCTTGGCAACATAAAAAATGATGAGCAACAATAAATTCATGAATACCCTGAGAGAGAGAGAGAGAGAGAGAGAGAGAGAGAGAGAGAGAGAGAGAGAGAGATGGAGAACCATAGCCGTCTAATGTCTGTACCAAGGAGGACACTATTTGATGATGATGATGATGATGATGATGATGATGATGATGATGATGATTTTACGTTCTAAGAAACTTAGAGAGAGATAGATGGAGAACCATAGCCGTCAATGTCTGTACCAAGCAGGACACTATTTGATGATGGTGGTGGTAGTGGTGATGGTTTTACGTTCTAAGAAACTTACGAATTTATTTTTACCTTTTTAATGAAAATAAATCATTGTAGATGTTAACCATTAACATATAAATATTAAAATGTTAATATTTCAAGAACATTACATTGAATTCATATTAATGAAATTAATACAATTTGAAGAAAAAATTGATTTCTTAAACTAACGATATTATAAATTTAAGCGTTATTTATTTAATATTTTCACCAAATAATAATTTCTATAACCAATAATTTCTATGAAGACCTAAAATATCTAAAATTTTATTTTTAAATTCATAGAGAAATTGAAACATTATTATACCTTAATTTCTGTATTTTTGAAGGTTATAAAAATATTCATTAATATAAGAATTCCTATTTTGTTGTAATAAAATAGAAATGCTTATTTAATTAGAATATTTTTCAATGTATAAAATTAGGATTTTATTTTTATCTATAAAGATTGATATTTAACTTGTAAATTCAAAGAAATTTTTAATAATAGCAAACAGTATTCTTGGTTTAAAATTCCCAAATCTTTATATATAAAGTAGTAGCGTGTGTGTGTGTTTATGCGTACAACTCTCCTACAGCCCACAAAACTAGACTGACCATGACCAAACCTGGCATAATTATGGTCTCTCACCTAGGGATGGTGCACACCATTTTCAAGGTAAAGGTAAAGGTCAAAAGTCAAGGTCATTGCCTATGTATATATAATATCCTACAGCCTACAGCACTGGACCAATCATGACCAAACCTGGCATGCTGATGGTCCCCTACCTAGGGATGGTGTACATCATTTTCAAAGACTAACATCATATTTGGTGCGGCTCTTCATAAACTTACCCACCTAGGGATGGTGTACACCAAGTTGGGGTTCGCCACCATCCCAGGGGCCCCACCATGGCGCTGATCAACTTCTTTGTGAATTTGAATCAGATCACCCTCCTCCACTCTCATCCCCTCAACCAATCTGCATAGTTTATAGTTGCATTTCAGTCACTTCAGACGGTAGTTAAAAAATTTTAAACACCTTAAGCAATAGTTGCTCTTACAACATCCACTTTCTGCAAGAGTGCCCATGATCAACTTCTTTGTGAATGTTAGCATTATATATTAATTTATTTTTATTTCGGACTATTATTCTCATCTTTATTAGTTGTTTTTTGATCTTTTATTGGTTTTTGTTTATTCACAACGGTTCGGCCAACTATTCCTCTGGCCTTCGTCAGGTGGTAACCGCGACGGATAGGAACTTTGAATCTGCTAACTACATTCTCAGCCATCACTGCCATCCGTAGTTGTCATCTCACCACATTTTGACCAATTAACCTCTGGCACGCTTTGGGTGGGATTGAAACCGCTTTCAGACAATAAACATCTAATAAAGATGAGAATAATAGTCCGTAATAAAAATAAATTAATATATAATGCTAATCACAAAAATGAATTCCAATTAAGTCCGAAATAAAAATAAATTAATATATAATGCTCATCTCAAAAATGAATTCCAATTAAGGAATAATATATATATAGACTAACGTCATATTTGGCGCGGCTCTTCATAAACTCACCCACCTAGGGATAGTGTACACCAAGTTGGGGTTTGCCACCATCCCAGGGGTCCAACCATGGCGCTGATCAACTTCTTTGTGAATTTGAATCAGATCACCCTCCTCCACTCTCATCCCCTCAACCAATCTGCATAGTTTATAGTTGCATTTCAGTCACTTCAGAAGGTAGTTAAAAAATTTTAAACACCTTAAGCAATAGTTGCTCTTACAACATCCACTTTCTGCAAGAGTGCCCATGATGTGGGTACCCAAGCATACAGCAAAGTTCTATGCAAAGCTGCGGGTCTTTAATAGTTCAGTAATATTCTTAAAACAGTCAGTGTATCAATGTTTCCTTAGAATTTGAAATTTAATTAATTAAATTAACTTAAATTAATTTGCAATATCACTTTTGCAAAATGCCTACAGCGTTAAAATAATTATTCATAATTAGATAGAAAAGTGGTCAAATCCTGTCTGTTTTGTCAGGAACAGACAGTGACAGCCAATGCCCACCAGTAAATGTCAGTACCCACAAGTAACCGCCTCAAAGCAGTTCTAATCGCCAGTAACCACTAGTGCTGACAATCACAGCCAGAAGCTTATGCTACCTGCCACTGCCAGACAATGTCCGACATTGGAAGCCAGATGATTTCATTTTGGCCACGGCTAACAGAGCTTACTATTTTCCAGGTTAGACTGTGTCCCCCTCCAACATTAACAACTTTAATTTAATATAGTTTTGGAAGTAGGTATCCTTTACCGAGTTCTGACGTTGTGTCATACTTTCAGCAGGCAACGCCGATACACATAGTTTCAAACAACCAGCTTTTAGCAACTACAATGAATCCTTTATAACGTCACAGTTTTGGGACAACTACCATTCTTCCTTTATGAGATCACGCAAAGTTTAGCATTTACATAAAAAATGAATGACCCTCCTTTCACTTAAAAATTCACCAAAGGTTAACTTGTAAATTCATGGACATTTTTAACAATAGTAAACAGTATACTTGGTTAAAAATTCCCAAATTTAGTAATATTCTGAAAATATTGATAAAAATTAGTGTATCAATACTTTTCTTTAGAATTTAAACTATAACTTTTGCAAAATGTCTATAGTACTAAAACAATTAATGATTAATAATTAGGTAGAAAAGGGTGCAAAGCCTGTTTTATTTAACAATGTTTGCCTGTAATATTTATTTATTGGTTTTTATAACTGCCAAATTGGATCCAAAGATTAGCTTGAGAGGAATATTTTATTTTCTTAGTTTTTACATACTTTTAGAATTCTGTGTCTGCTCTTTGCAGGACACCTGTGACAACTTAGAAGCCTGGAGACTGACTGTCTCAACCTTTTTAGGTCAATACTCGGTCAAAGAAAGAAAGAGAGAGAGACAGAGAGAGAGAGAGACAGAGAGAGAGAGAGAGAGAGTGGGGAGGAGTGAGCGAGCAGCAACAGCAGAAGAGAAAAGAGAGTAGAGTTTTGGGTATCTTGGTTAGTTGAGTTCTTTTAGAGAAAGAGAGGATTAAAGAAACAATGTCTTTTCTTCATGGTTGTAGTATGTGGCCTGAGGTCACTTAGGTTCACTCCTACAAGACTCTCCTAACAGATAACGGAGTGTTTTTTTTTTTTTTTTTTTAATAATAAAAATATTCATTATCTTTTTTCCATTTGACTCTCCTACCAGAGTTTGTTGTTTTTATTTTATGTTCTTGTACTTTTTCAGGCGGTAAAATATCAGGCTCTTTATTTTTGTTGGTAGTTGTATTTTGTGTACATTTTTGTTTTCAATGTAAGGTTTTAAACGATCTATTGAAACTTGTGTATTGAAACTTGTGTATGCGTGTTTGGGTTAGTTTCTATAAGGAAATATTTAGGTGTTCGTTCGAGTACAGTGTAAGGACCTGAACAGGGGACTTCTAGCGGTTTTCGAACGCGGTCAATCCTTATCCAAACTTTTTTACAGGTCTGCAGTTGTTGGGCGTCTGCAAGTGCTGGGAGGTCGTACATGTCGATCTGTACAGCAAGCGTTGGGCGTGATAGACAATTTGCTACAACATTTTGATCACCCTTCACATGGGCAATATCTGAGATTAATTCTGTGATTATGGCTAGTTGCCTTTGTTGCCTATCCGATTTTGCTGGTTTTAAACTGTGAAATGTGCTGCATATTGGCTTGGGGTCTGTTAGAAGTAGTACTTTGTGACTTTCAATGAGGTGGCGAAAATGTAATACAGCCAAATAAGCTGCTAAAAGTTCACGGTCGAAAGTAGAATATCTTGTCTGTGTTGCTGTCAGTTTCTTCGAGAAAAATCCTATTGGTATAGGGCTTCCATTCATGACTTGATGTAAGGCAGCACCTACTGCATATTTGCTGCTATCCGTGACAAGTTGATACTGTGTGCAACTTGGTTGAGGATGGGGTAATTCCGTTAGCTTACCCAATATTTTAGTCATGGTAGAGAAGGATTCTTTTTCTAATGTATTCAAGGTGATTAATCCTTTCGGTGTTAGTCGCATTCTCTCAGCTAAAGGAAAAACTAACTTTGCAAATCCTGGTATTAATTTTCTGTAAAATCCTACCATACCAAGAAATCTGCGTTGGCTTTTAGCATCTCTCGGGCACGGAAAGGATTCTATTTCTTTTACTTTATTTGCAGTTGGTGTAATTCCCTTTGAGTTAATTTTAAAGCCTAAGAAGTCAAAGGAAGTTACGTTGAAAATCGATTTGGAGGGTGATATTTTGAGATTGTTTTCTTGAAGGATTTGTAAAACAGTTGATATCTTTTTTATGGGATTGTTCGTCATTGCTGAAAATGAGTATATCATCGATATATACGAAGACACAGTCGATATCTGTCCATATATCTCTGAAAGGTAGCCGAAGAATTCTTTAATCCAAACGGCATAAATTCATATTGATATAGTCCCATTGGCAAAATAACTGCAGTTTTTGGAATATCATCTGGGTGCATTTTAATTTGATGATAGGCTGAAATTAAATCAATTTTTGAAAATCGTTGTTTATCAGCGAGTTTAGTAGTAAAGGAATTAATATTAGGGATGGGGTATCTGTCACTTTTAGTGATACTGTTTAAGGTGCGGTAGTCTCCACAGCAGCGATATCCTCCACTCTATTTAGGTACTAGATGTAGTGGGCTTGACCATTCGCTGACTTAAGGGGTTATTACTCCTTCATTTATTAAATTCTTCTTTTGTAGCAGTCAGCTTTTCAGCAGACATTTGTCTGGATTTAGCCAAAACTGGTGAGTGACTACCTGTGTCGATTCTGTGATAAATACCGCAGTAGTTATTGTTTTTGTTGGTGTGAGGAGAGATAATTTCTGGGTATTTATCTAAGCTTGTTTTAATAAATGTGTGTATATTTGCTTCGTTTTAAACTGTGAAATGCGCCGCATATTGGCTTGTGGTCTGTTAGAAGTAATACTTCGCGACTTTCACGTAGTATATGGTGTGAGGTCACTTAGGTTCACTCCTACATGGCCACTCATACTTCTTGAAATTAATCAGTGATAGAAATAATCCCATTTTTAAAATTATTTTTTCTTAGTAACCCTGTGTTTTAATTAAAGAAAAATGTATTTTCAAGATTATAAAAAACCTTTCTTACACTGATGTTTACAAGTTCATGCTTACAAAGAAAATATAATATTACATTTGAAATTTTTGTGAGAATTTTTATAATTAAATTCACGTGAAATATTTTTTTGTAATTATTCTAGTTTTTGGTAGAAATATTGAATAGAAAATAGTTAATTCAATGATAATATCGTTAATTCGAAAAAAGAAATTTTTTACAAATTACTTAACACTCGAAATCGCGACTGCATTGATTCTTCATTGATTTGATTTACTTCTGCCATCTTTGTTCAACAAAATGTCTCAACACTTAACAAAATATAATGTAAATAAACATCTTGTTAATCTTTATTGATATGCAAATGTAATGTAAATAAACATCTTGTTAATCTTTATTGATATGCAAATGTAATGTAAATAAACATCTTGTTAATCTTTATTGATATGCAAATGTAATGTAAATAAACATCTTGTTAATCTTTATTGATTTGCAAATGACTGACCAATAATATGGATTTAGACAAGCCCATTCCACAGCAGACATCCTCACTGTAATCTCTGAACGTATATACCATTCACTGGATAAAGCGGGGGAGGGCAGAGCGGTAGCTCTAGATATATCTAAGGCTTTTGACAGGGTATGGCATGAGGGTCTCCTCAGGAAAATTAAGTCATACGGTATCACTGGTAGAATACTTAACATAATTAAATCCTTCTTAGATAAGAGAAAAATCCAGGTTGTCCTCAACGGTTGTACATCTAAACAATATGATATAAATGCGGGAGTGCCTCAGGGGTCTATCCTTGGACCTCTATTGTTCCTGATATTCATAAATGACCTCCCCGACAAAATTGCCTCTGAGATGGGTATATATGCTGATGACACTGCGCTCTATAACAGGCATGACAGGAAAACAAATGAACACATGAAGAAGGTAAGCTCTCTCTCTACCGTGCTAGAAAACTACTGACACCTGAAAGTATCCTGTACCTCTACAAGGCCACCATTCGCCCATGTATGGAGTATTGCTGTCACATTTGGGCTGGTGCATCTGCTGCTAGTCTCTTGCTCCTAGACAAGGTTCAAAAGAGAGTCGCCAATCTGTTAGGCCCTGAACTGGCATCTTAGCTTCAGCCTCTGTCCCATCGACGAAATGTTGCATCCCTCTGCCTTTTCTACAAGTATTTTAATGGTGAATGTTCTGACGAACTGCAGACACTTGTGCCCCCACGACGTACACACCCTCGACAAACCCGACAGGCAGCTAAATCCCACGCCCACACAGTAGAGATCCCTAGATGTAAAATATCTTTCTACTCCAGTAGTTTATTCCCCAGAACCGCTAGACTCTGGAATTCCATTCCAGGTCCCTGCTTCCCCAACTGTACTGACATGCAGAAGTTCAAGTGTAACGTGAACCAACATCTTGCTGCCCAAATCCCAACATAGTGCCCCAGTAGTTGCTGCCCCTGATAGTAGCCCCCTACACCAAAGTGGCAATGTGCCTTGTTTGGGGTGAAAATGTAATAAAAAAAATGTAATGTAAAAAACATCTTGCTAATCTTTATTGATATGCAAATGTAATTTTAAATAAACATCTTGTTAATCTTTATTGATATGAAAATGTACATCTAAACAATATGATATAAATGCAAGAGTGCCTCAGGGGTCTATCCTAGGACCTCTGTTATTCCTAATATTCATAAATGACCTCCCTGACAAAATTGCCTGTGAAATGGGTATATATGCTGCCGACACTACACTCTATAACAAACACGACAGGAAAACAAATGAACTCATATCTAAAGAAATGGCAGAAGCACTAGAGGATAACCTCCGATCTGTAGTGGAATGGGGACATAAATGGATGGTCACATTCAATGCTGCCAAAACTAAACTCGTTTCCTTCAATAATTACAAGAAACCTTCTCTACCACCAATAGCAATGGCTAATGACTCTCTATACATTTGTACATCCTTTAAACTTCCTCGGTCTAATGCTCTCAGGAAACATGAGTTGGAGCAAGTACATTGAGAGTATTGCCAGGACTGCTGTGAAGAAGGTAGGTTCTCTCTACCATGCTAGAAAGCTACTAACGCCCAAAAGTATCCTATACCTCTATAAGGCTACCATTCGCCCATGTATGGAATATTGTTGTCATATTTTGGCTGGTGCATCTGCCACTAGTCTCTCGCTCCTAGATAAGGTTCAAAAGAAAGTCGCCAATCTGATAGGTTCTGAACTGTCATCTAAACTTCAGCCTCTGTCCCATCGACGAAATGTTGCATCCCTCTGCCTGTTCTACAAGTACTTTAATGGTGAATGCTCTGATGAACTGCGAGCACTTGTGCCCCCTCGACGTAAATACCCCCGACAAACATGACAAGCAGCTAAATCCCACCCCTTCACAGTAGAGATCCCTAGATGTAAGAGAGCCTTCTACTCCAGTAGTTTCTTCCCCAGGACAGCTAGACTTTGGAATTCCCTGCCGGGTCCCTGCTTCCTCAACTGTACTGACATGCAGAAGTTCAAGTGCAACATGAACCGACATCTTGTTGCGCAACTCCCTACACAATATCCCTGATGTCTATGTCCATGATAGTCACCTCATACAACAAAGTGGCAATATGCCTTGTTTGGGGTGAAAATGTAATAAAAAAAAGTAAAAAAATGTAATGTAAATAAACATCTTGCTAATCTTTATTGATATGAAAATCTAATGGAAATAAACATCTTTTTAATCTTTATTGATATGCAAATGTAATTTTAAATAAACATCTTGTTAATCTTTATTGATATTCAAATGTAATGTAAATAAGCATCTTGTTAATATTTATTGATATGCAAATGTAATGTAAATAAACATCTTGTTAATCTTTCCTAGGTATGGTCCCAAATAGTAGCCTGTTATATCAAAGTGGCGATATGCCTTTTTAAGGGTGAACGGGAGTAAAAAAAAAATTTAGTAAAAAGAGTTGTTCCACTTATTTGATTTGCTTAAAAGTCATCAAAGAAAAAAATCTGCCATATTGTACCTATTTACAATGCCTCCCCACGGGACAGAGTCAGACACCAGGGTCGTTTTTTTACGTGGAGAAAAGGTACAAAAATAAAAATTGTCTCAGTCGTGAAGGATTTCTCCTCCACTGAAAGAGAATGGGAAATGGAAGTGCCGGATCTGAAGAATAGATACTACACTTTGATCTTTGAGGTATTTATTTGCTCCCCCACCGAGCAAATTAGGCAGAAGGCCGATTTTTAAAGTGAGGAGTGAAGGGGAAATGGGGACCAGCTCCCCCGGAGAGTAGGGGAGCTGGATAGTGACAATTGGTATGAAGGGTTGCCCCTACATTGACCAAGGTCTTATATGTGGGGTCGCCCCCACATATGGTCTTTGCTTGCAGTATCTGTTCCGGCAGATACTACACTTTGATCTGGTTTATATATTTTATTGCTTTTAAAAATTTTGAAAATACAATTAAGTAAAAAACAAAAGATTTTTAAACAACAAAATTAGGCACAAGGCCCTACAAGAAATTGGGGAGGGGAAGGGTTCAGGGTCTTTGTGACTAAAGTGATTAAAAGTAAGAAATGTAGACTTTGAAGTCTTACTCTTGACTGGCAACATTTACCAAAATACCTCATTCACTCTATGGATCTTAATCTAACTAATAAATCCCCAGCATTCTTGGCCAAAAGGCCAAGTCGCCTACACTGTCCCAGCGTGAATATGAAAGCTGCAGAAAAGCTATCAAATGCAAAGAGCTTAATGGTATAAGGACAAAAAAAAACTATAGTCATACCAATAATATGAATAACTCTTTTAAGTTTTTAAAACAATGATAAAAAAAAAAGAATCTAGGAGAAATTCTGATCAAAGGAAACATTGACACTATACACTAATGAAAACAACTGAATTCTTTAGGGAATTCCTTGTGTCTGAATGCTAACACACATAACCAGGTGGCACCGACCAATCACAGATAAGTTGAAAAAGAATAAAACAAATAGAAAGAACATCCCACGAAACGGATAGAAATCCCATAATTCTTAGATTAATTAAATTTATTTGTTGTTTAATTACTTTATTATACAGCAGTCAAATTGTATTAATCATGTCGCAAAATTATTCAAGTAAAAACAGCTTAGATAGAGTTATTCCCCTTTTTAATAATGTATCAATCTATTCTATATCTATCTATCTATCTATCTATCTATCTATCTATCTCTATCTCTCTCTCTCTCTCTCTCTCTCTCTCTATATATATATATATATATATATATATATATAAAAGTGAACGTGTGTGTGTACATTTCCCTACGCAATAACTCTGTCAATTTTAAGCCTACAGATTCGAAATTTGATATACAAGGTACTGAGATTTGGGAAAATCGATGTGATTGGTTTTCGGACAGAAATTTGGCGATTAAGGGATCAAAGTTCAACTATTTGACCTTTGAGAACTCTACCAAACTCTTCCGACAATTTGGGATCTAAACACTTGAAATTTTATATATAGGATCCTTGGACATGGATCTAACTTAATAACTTGATTTGAGCGCAAAACAATAAATTTTAAGGGGTCAAAGTTAAAAAAAATTGACCGCTTTTTTCTTTTTTGCTCAGCATACACCTCCAAACACCCGGGCAACGCCAAGCTGAAATGCTAGTATATCTATAAACGTGAACGTGTCTGTGTGTCTGTCTGTGTGTCTGTCTGGGTACATTTCCCTACGCAATAACTCTGTCAATTTTTAGTCTACAAACTCGAAATTTTATATACAGGGTACTGAGATTTGGGAAAATCTATGTGATCAGTTTTTGGCCAGAAATTGGGCTGTTAAGGGGTTAGGGTTTGGGATCTAAACACTTGAAATTTTAGATATAGGTTCCTTGGACATGGATCTAACTTAATAACTTGATTTGAGGCTAAAACAATAAATGTTAAGGGGTCATAATAAGGGTCAAAGTTTAAACAAAATTGACCACCGCTGTCTCTACCAAATTACTCAGACAATTTTTGGTCTAAACATTTGACATTTTACATAAAGGATATTCAGAGATAAGGCAAGCTTTTTAATCGGTTTGGGTCGAAAATTTGAACTATCAATATATAAATGTATGTATGTATGTTTGCATGTCCACCTAAAACTTTAGACAGAGGCGACGGATTTTCACAAGATCAGTATTGTTTTAAAGCTCAACCCTTCAGATGAAAAATTGGCTAAAAACATTAATATCTTCCCCTTCAACTGGGCACTTTTCTACAGGGAGGGGTCGCGTTTTTCGCCGATATTTTCGAAAGTCATCCCCTCTTTTCGATTGCCTAGCCTTCATTTAAACCTACGTCACTTCCGGTTTGCCGGTAGGCGTAACAGCAAAAACTTCACGTTTTTTTTCCCCCATTCTTTTCCTTCTTCACAGTACGGGTTCGAGCCTGCCTTCCTACTACCACTATTTTTTTTTTGCTCAACACACACCTCCAAACACCTGGACAACGCCGGGCACCCATGCTAGTTCCTAGAAATAGTTAAAGTTATTTAATTTAGCATTACCACATATCAATTTAATTCATAAATTACATAGCAGTTAAATATTTTCTAATTTGGTTTTATAGTCAACAAGTCAAAAGTTGGCAAAATAGTAGATTGTGTCAACTATGTGTGACATGAAGGAGGCAGAAAACCCACAGCAATTACAGAAAGTTTAAGGATATATAAGGAACATATAGTAAACTATAATCATGTCAACGAGTATTTGAAACAATTTCTAAATCCTAATCTAGAAGAAATTCTAATCAAATGGAATACTGACATGATACAAAAGATGGAACTGATGAAAACAGATGAAATATCCAGGAATATTGTTGTCTTAAAGCTAACAAACATATTCCTGATATTCATAAATGATCTCTCTTATAAAATTGTCTCCGAGATGGGTATACTTGCTGATGACACCATGCTCTATCACAGACAAGATCGAAAAATAAATGAACATATCTAAGGAAATGACTGAAACCGAGGAAGACCTCAAGTCTGTAGTGGAATGGTAATATTCAATGCTATTTTTTTTTTGTTTTTTTTTTTTACATAGGCGTCACCACTTATCAAGGCCGATAGGCCACTCAAGGATAAGGGTTAAAGAGTGTACAGTAGTCAAAAGGACAATATAGTAATATATATATATATATATATATATATATATATATATATATATATATATATATATATACTATAGGAGTATATACTATACTATAGGAGGAAATCCGGGTATGAGAGCTCAATGTGGTAAACAGAGCAATAACATAAAAATATAACACGGAAATTACATAATTGTTGAAATAAATTATTGCATCGACAATTATGTAATTTCCGTGTTATATATATATATATATATATATATATATATATATATATATATATATATATATATATATATGCTATCAAGACTAAGCTTCTTTTCTTCAATGATTACAAGAAACCTTCTCAATCACTCATAGTCATGGCAAATGATACACTACCTGAAAGCGTTTTGTTCAAACTCCTTGGCTTAGCATTCACAAGAAACATGAATTGGATCAATTACATTGAGGCATTGCCAAGGCTGCTGCAAAGATGGTGGGATTTTTCTACCATGCTAGAAAGTTACTTATACCTGAGAGTATCCTCTATCTCTACAAGGCCACCATTCGCTCATGCATGGAGTATTGTTGCCACATCTGGGCTGGTGCATTTCCTACTATTCTCTCATTTTTGGACTCGGTTCAAAAGAGAGTTTCTAACCTAATATGTCCTGCACTCATAACCAAATTCCGACCTCTCTCCCACCAACGGAATATTGCATCCGTGTGTCTATTTTACAAGTATTTTTATGGAATGTTCTCCAATGAACTCGAAGCACATACACCCAACTTAAATACCCTTGACTAATCTGATAAACAACAAATTCTCACCCCTACACTGTTGCAATTCGTAAATACCAGAAAGGTTTTTTTCTCAAATAGTTTCTTCCCTTGAACTGATAGACTTTGGTATTCTCTCCCTGGTCCACATTCTCTGACTGTACTGGCATGCAGAAGTTCAAATGAATGTGAACAGACATCTCGCTACTCAATTCCCCACATAGTATTTGTGCAAATGTGGTCCCAAATAGTAGCCCCTTACATCAAAGTGGCACTTATCTTGTTCAGGGTGAAAACAAACAATAAAAACATAATAAATAAAAATATGTTTATCAAGGAAAGCACAGAAATTTTGGGACACCTACTGTCACTCACATCACAGGGAACACCATTTGTTGCCAGTGTGCAATTACTTTTACTGACTTATGTGAGAACTAGTGATAAAATAATAATCATGTATATAATAACAAGGCCGATAGCCATTAGTCGCATGCTCTCATGTAATGAATGAATGCGTGAATGTAGGATTGACATGAAATTCTTAAAGATAAACTAAAATGACCGAAAAATGGGCTGACATGACTTAAATAAATAAATAAAAAGTAAATGACTTAGAATGACTTTAATGAACTTAACGATGAATTGAATGACCTTAAGAATGACTTTAATTCTTAAAAAATAACTGGAATCCTTCAAAAACAACTTGAATGATCTGGAGAATGACTTGAATGGCTTTGAGACTGACTGGTTGTAAAGTGGGTGATCATTTTACATTAAATTAATACAGAAAAGTGATCCCTCAATTTATATCACAATAAGTACAGCATGTAGTAAGACAGATACTATACTTTGATCTTGGCCAAAAGGCCAAGAAAAGCTAAGAACAGCATCTTTAACCAAAAAGGTCAAGCACGAAAGTGTTACGGACAGACCGACAGACCGACCATCTTATAAAGTCGCTTGCACGCGACTAAAAATGAACGTCTGTCTTACATTATGCTATAAATAATCACATATACAAATTTCATTTTGTGAGTAAAGAATGGGATGCTTAATCCTAATAATAACTGATACTAATAAAAATGAAAGGAGAGCATAACCATGTATGGCAATTAAATTTTTATGAGCAAAAATTAATTTGTCGTCTTTTTTTTATTGATTGCTTTCGTTTGAATGATCTCAAGTTGTAAATGCGAAACAAATTTTGGAGTGAGAGTAAATGAGAAAAAACAGTAAGTAAAAATAATAATTAATGATAAACAGCTATTGTGAAAAACACAAATTGGTTAACAACAGGTATCGATGGAAACAGAGAAATGTGGAGACACCTGCTGTCACTCAGACTCCAGAGAACACCACTTATATATTATATTATTATATACTAGAAGGACCCATTAACTGGCATACCTGATTAAAGCCTCTTTCCCTCCACCTCACAAAAAGTAAACTACGGTTGTTGATAACCTGCAGTTACTGGTTGAATCTGGAAAAAGCAAATAAGGGAATGCATGAATCCTTATGCAATGATAAAATTAGGAAAAATGGTCCATTAGAATAAGAATCTAAGAATCCTAAACCCTTACCTAACCTTAACCCTAAACCTTAACTCTAACCTCCATTCTAACCCCAACCCTAACACCGTAATCCCTTACTCCGTGATCCCCAACCCCGTAATCGCTTACCCGTAATCTTTTACCCTTACCTCTAACTCTAACGAGACTTCCCTAGAGCCTTCTAGAAGATTTTTGACAACAAGTGCATTGCAGCTGAAGGATATGTCTTCAAAGAAAGACTACAGTGTACATTCAATAGAAGTGTTGGAAACTTTTTGAGGGCAACTCATACGTTGTAATCTACTTCCTTAAATTACTTATGAAATTCAGAAAATTCATGATTATATATAATATAGTCCGTTTTATTCAACTGCTGTAGAAGTTGTTATCTATTTCTTTAAATGCTATATTGAGATCTTGGGATAAGAGTTATTTCACTTATGCAATCTACAATCATCTGTACAATTGTACAACCATCTGTTGAATATCATGCTACCTGGATCATCCTCTGAATTGAATTATTTCCCTTGTATAATTCTGCATAACTCAGACTGTTGCTTTTAATATTTATTTGAATTAGGATGAATGGAGTTATTTCCCTTTAATCACTACATTGAATAAGGATGGTCTGCATAAGACAAAAGAGTCATTTTAATACTTTGTAATATTTTATATTGCGTCAAACAATAATTAATACAATGAACGCACAAGAGAGACTTTTTTTTCCAACTATAATCGATGTTAACACACCTAAATCCAAAGGGGGTAACTTATCTTATCTCTTATCAAGTAGAATTTGTTTTCCAAGTTATTTTACTTACATTTTTTTATATGTACATTGTGATTTTTTTATTTACTATTTATATGTTTTTATATAATGAAGTCCTTATATTTTGTTGGAGGTTTTCGTGTTCTCAAAGGACGGTTTGATGATGTTATTGGTTGCTTTTGTATTTTGTCAGGTTGTGTCTGCAGTTGTATTGGCTATGCATGTTGTGTTGTCATATTAGTATTGTATGTGTGTGTACATTTCCCTACCAAACTACTCTATCAATTTTCAGTCTGTTGGCTCGATATTTGACATAAGGAGTATTGAAATTAGGGAAAATCTTTTTAATTGGTTTTTGGCCAGAAATTTGGCTGTCAAGTGGTCAAAGTTCAACGATTTAACCTTTGAAAACACTACCGAACTCCTCCGCCAATTTTGGGTTTAAACACTCGGAATCGTAAATGTAGGTTACTTGTACATGAATCAACCTTTTAAACTTGTTTAAGCCAAATCAATAAATGCTAAGGGGTCAAAACTGGGCTTAAAGTTTTAAAAATGTGACCGCTGTGTCTCTACCAAATTACTCAGCCAATTTTCGCTCTAAACATTTGAAATTTTACATAAAGTGTATTCAGGCAGAGGGTAAGCTTTTTAATCATTTTTTTGCCGTAAAATTGGCTTCCAAGGGGTAAAAGTTCACCAGATTTGATCTTTTCGATCTCTAGCAAACTATTCAGCCAATTTTGTGCCTAAACATTTGAAATTTTATATAAAGTGTATTCAGACGTGCAACAAGCTTTTAAATCAGTTATTGGGCGAAATTTTGGCTGCTATGAGGTTAAAGTTGAAAGAGTTGACTTTAGAAAATTCTACCAAATCCTCTGCCGATCTTGGGTCTAAACATTGTAAATTTTAGATGTAGGTTGCCTGCACATGAGTAAAACTTTTTAATATATATATACATATGCACATAAAGTTATGAACCCGAACTCTAACCCTAAATCCTCTCTAACCCTAACCCCAAGCCTTAAACCATAACCCTAACCTCTATCCTTGTAAATTTTTGAGACATTGTGTTGAATAAAGATGGCGGCATAGTTCAGACAAGTAACCAAGATGGCGGCCAGGAATCAAATGCAGTCCATGGCGTAGTTAACAGCGAACTGATTGAATTAAAAATTCGACAATTTTTATAATTATTTTGAAACATTTTCATTGGTTGTTTAGCACAACCGGTGTTTATAAAATGATTGGCGAATCCATTCGCCTTATACCTCCATTAGGAGTCAAAAACATTTTACAATCCTAACCCCAACCCTAACGCCATGATACCTTACCTGTAATCCATTACCCTTACCTCTAACTCTAATGAGACTTCCCTGTGGCCTTCTGGAAGATTTTTTACAACAAGTGCATTGCAGTTGAAAGATATGTCTTCAAAGAAAAACTACAGTGTACATTCAAAAGAAGTGTTGGAAACTTTTTGAGGGCAACTCATACGTTGTAATCTACTTCCTTAAATTACTTATGAAATTCAGAAAATTCATGATTATATATAATATAGTCCGTTTTATTCAACTGCTGTAGAAGTTGTTATCTATTTCTTTAAATGCTATATTGAGATCTTGTGATAAGAGTTATTTCACTTATGCAATCTACAATCATCTGTACAATTGTACAACCATCTGTTGAATATCATGCTACCTGGATCATCCTCTGAATTGAATTATTTCCCTTGTATAATTCTGCATAACTCAGACTGTTGCTTTTAATATTTATTTGAATTAGGATGAATGGAGTTATTTCCCTTTAATCACTACATTGAATAAGGATGGTCTGCATAAGACAAAAGAGTCATTTTAATACTTTGTAATATTTTATATTGCGTCAAACAATAATTAATACAATGAACACACAAGAGAGACTTTTTTTTCCAACTATAATCGATGTCAACACACCTAAATCCAAAGGGGGTAACTTATATATTAAAACCTTATCTTATCTCTTATCAAGTAGAATTTGTTTTCCAAGTTATTTTACTTACATTTTTTTATATGTACATTGTGATTTTTTTATTTACTGTTTATATGTTTTTATATAATGAAGTCCTTATATTTTGTTGGAGGTTTTCGTGTTCTCAAAGGACGGTTTGATGATGTTATTGGTTGCTTTTGTATTTTGTCAGGTTGTGTCTGCAGTTGTATTGGCTATGCATGTTGTGTTGTCATATTAGTGTTGTATGTGTGTGTACATTTTCCTACCAAACTACACTATCAATTTTAAGTCTATAGACTCGATATTTGACATAAGGAGTATTGAAATTTGGGAAAATCTTTTTAATTGGTTTTCGGCCAGAAATTTGGCTGTCAAGGGGTCAAAGTTCAACGATTTAACCTTTGAAAACACTACCGAACTCCTCCGTCAATTTTGGGTCTAAACACTTGAAATTATAAATGTAGGTTACTTGGACATAAATCAATCTTTTTAACTCGTTTGAGCCCCAAACAATACTTATTTAGGGGTCAAAATTGGGGTTAAAGTTAAAAAGATTTGACCGCTTTGGTCTCTACCAAATTACTCAGCCAATTTTTGCTCTAAACATTTGAAATTTTATATAAAGTGTAATCAGAACAGGGTAAGCTTTTTAATCATTTTTTTTGCCGAAAATTTGGCTGCCAAGGGGTAAAAGTTCACCAGATTTGATCTTGGCGATATGTAGCAAACTATTCAGCTAATTCTGGGCCTAAACATTTTAAATTTTATATAAAGGGTATTCAGACATGCAGCAAGTTTGTAAATCAGGTTTTGGGCGAAAGTTTGGCTGCTAAGAGGTCAAAATTGTAAGAGTTGACCTTTGAAAACTCTACCAAATCCTCTGCCAATCTCTAAACACTGTAAATTTTAGATGTAGGTTACCTGGACATGAGTCAAACTTTTTAATACATATATACATATGCACATAAAGTTATGAACCCTAACCCTAACCCTAAATCCTAAACCGTTACCCTAACCTTAACCCTAACCCTATACCTTAAACCATAACTCCAACCCCCATTCTAACCCCAACCCTAACGCCGTAATCCCTTAATCCGTGATCCCCAACCCCATAATCCCTTACCCGTAATCCTTTACCCTTAAATCCTTACATCTAACTCTAATGAGATTTCCCTGTGGCCTTCTAGAAGATTTTTGACAACAAGCACATTGCAGCTGAAGGATATGTCTTCAAAGAAAGACTACAGTGTACATTCAATAGAAGTGCTGGAAAAGTTTTGAGGGCAACTCATACGTTGTACTCTACTTCCTTAAATTACTTATGAAATTCAGAAAATTCATGATTAATAATAATATAATCCGTTTTATTCAACTGCTGTAGAAGTTGTTATCTATTTCTTTAAGTGCCATATTGAGATCTTGTGATAAGAGTTATTTCACTTATGCAATCTACAATCATCTGCACAATTGTACAACCATCTGTTGAATATCATGCTATCTGGATCATCCTCTGAATTGAATTATTTCCCTTGTATAATTCTGCATAACTCAGATTGTTGTTTTCCATATTTATTTGAATTAGGATACATCGAGTTATTTCCCTTTAATCACTACATTGAATAAGGATGGTCTGCAAAACTCAAATTTTGAAGTATTGTTATTTCTACAATTAATTAGGAATCTAACAGTCATTTCTCTTATATTATCCTACTTCAACAGTTTAATACTTTCTAATATTTGATATTGTATCAAAAAATAATTAGTACAATGAACGCACAAGAGAGACTTTTTTCCCAACTATAATCGATGTCAACACACTCGTCACCGCCAAAAATGGCCGAAAAATCAAGTTGTTGTTGTTTTTTTAAAACGAAATTACATTTATTAAAATCCATGATTTCTGAGTAACTTTTTTTTTTCCAGAAAGATAAATTCCTGAATTTTATCATATAGAAAGCTGAATAATGTAAAACTTTTTCTACTATTTTTAATTAAATTTTAAATTTCCCCAAAAGTTAACAATTGACATTTTTTGTCTTGCACAAAAAGCATATATAAATATTTAAAAAAAAAAACAGGTTTTTGAAAGAATTAAGTTGTTTATTTTTAGTCTAACTAAGATTTAGGGTGATTTTCTATGAAAATATGCAAAAATATTATATAAGTTCCTGGATTTCAAATAATTCCACTTATTCATATAGGCAACCAATTACTTCGTATCGATTTGATCGTGTTACGTTCCTATTTATGTTTGTAGTTGATAAAAAGCAAACTACGGAAGATCAAACTTGCACAAAACTTATTTTTCAGTGCGGACAATTTTAATGTATTATTAACGCTGAGGCTGGCCAGCACCAGATGGGTGACCATTTTGATGAGTTTAGTTTTTAATGTGCATGTGTGGGGGTTAGGCTCCCAAAAATTGGTGGGGGGCGGATAAAGCAGAATAAAAATTAAAATTGACACAGTCTAGAAAGGTTTCTCCTTCATTGAACGAGGAAGAACTGTAGGGTTTTTTGACAACATAAGCAACCCCGAGGCTGGCCAGTACCAGATGGGTGACCATTTTGATGAGTTTGGTTTTTAATGTGTATGTGTGTGTGTGGGGGGGGGGGGGTCAGGCTCCCCCAAGTGAGGGGGGGGGGAATTCAAAGTAGAATAAAAATTAAACTAAACTACATAAGCAACCCTGAGGCTAGCCAGTACCAGATGGTTGACAATTTTGATGAGTTTGCTTTTCAATGTGTACGTGTGTGGGGAGCTCAGGCTCCCCAAAATGGGGGGGGGGGATTTAAAACAGAATAAAAATTCAACTACATAAGCAACCCTAATAATTCAATGAAGAAGGTTTAACCATTTTTTTACGGTGCATATTTTTCGCAGTATAAAAAAAGTACTGTTTCTAGTTTAAAATTAGTTTTTCACTGTAAAGTTTCGTTTATGGCAGACGGACGAACAAATGTCCGCTATAGTTTCGGTAAAATAAAAATAAACACGTGTAATAATAAAAATAATAATAAATTTTTACTTACCATCCATAATTTTGTCTCGCAATGAAAAGAGAAACGTCTCGTTTCTATGTGAGTGTTGACCAACATAAATTGTACTGGAAAATTTTTGAGGGCAACTCATACGTTGTACTCTACTTCCTTAAATTACTTATGAAATTCAGAAAATTCATGATTAATAATAATATAGTCCGTTTTATTCAACTGCTGTAGAAGTTGTTATCTATTTCTTTAAATGCCATATTGAGATCTTGTGATAAGAGTTATTTCACTTATGCAATCTACAATCATCTGCACAATTGGACCATCCTCTGAATTGAATAATTCTGCATAACTCAGATTGTTGTTTTCAATATTTATTTGAATTTGGATGAATCGAGTTATTTCCCTTTAATCACTACATTGAATAAGGATGGTCTGCAAAACTCAAATTTTTAAGTATTGTTATTTCTACAATTAATTAGGAATCTAACAGTCATTTCTCTTATATTATCTTACTTCAACAGTTTAATAATTTGTAATATTTTATATTGCGTCAAACAATAATTAATACAATGAACGCACGTTTCGTCTGGGCTAACGTTTTCCGCCTGATAGTCAGGGACCCGAACCTTGGATTAACCACTAAGGAGGCTGTCCTATCAGCAGGCGCAAAGTGCTGGGACTGCTGTGTTGCCATTTGGTGAATGGATTCTGGACCAGGCAGTAGTCTCTGGTGGGGCCTCTCGATGCCACACCAGTGGGTAATTGTTACGGCTTTACCTTTTCATGTGCTACAAAAATAAAAAATATCCTGCCTTTTTCTCTCTTCTTTCCCTCTCTATCCTGCTCCAACCAAGTATGCGGACGTGTTCCACAAATCCCAAAACCTCAATATGAAATATCTCCAGAAAAAATCTCGAATGAACCTAGAATCCCATCTTCCAACGTAGCCCCCTACTACCATGTCTCCTTCTCCAACATCAGAGGTTGAAACGCAATTACAGGAGACGAAACCGGTCATATTCTTTCTAAGCGAAACTGGAATAGGGCCGACCACTTCCCTAGATGAGTTCATAATTAACGGATACTCTAACTTAACATCTAAATCTGACCCCCAAGACCGCCATGGGCGTGGAATATGTGCCTACATTAAAGATGGCTTCCCATTTGGCAGGGATATATCTAGAGAAGATCCTAATTTACCCTATATGTGCTTCCGGGTTGCAGTTGCTTACACCACTGCATTTATATTTGCCCTATATCGGCCCCATAACAGCGGCGTTACTATCTTTAAGAGTATATCTGAGAAAATTGACCACATTCTGTCTGCATATCCCTCAGCTAACATGCACATCTGTGGTGAATTCAACGTCCATAACGTGGAATGGCTGACCCACTCAAATAAGACGGACGATGAGGGGAGGTTCTGTCATGATTTTGCCATTGCTTATGACCTCACTCAGATTGTGCGCGAACCCACCCGTGTGCCCGATACTACAGGTCAGTATGTAAGCCTTCTAGACCTTTTTCTATCCACTTCCCCTGAGCTATGTTCATGTTTCGTTCTTTCTCCTCTACGATCCTCCGACCACTCTGTCATATCAGTTAAGATAAAAATGAAATGTAATAAGCCCCCAGACGTACCCCTCCACCGTACTGTATACCGATACTGAATGGTTAACTGGGATAGCTTCCGTACATTCATATCTGATCTACCTCTGCATTCCATGTTTAAAAAGGATGTGTCCTCTATGTATCAGACCTGACAGAATGGCTAATTGTAGGCATAGACCGATTCATACCATCTAAAAAATTCCAACAAAAACCCAACAGCCAGCCATGGTTCTCCCCAGAATGTGCTGCTGCCATCACGCACAGAAATCAGTTTTTCCATAACTACCAACGTAATAGATGCACTGAGACTAAAGCCGCTTTCAGGAATGCCAGCAACCACTGTAAAAGAGTAATAAAAAAAATGCAAGAGAGCTATATGCTTAGTCCGTTAAATCCAAAGTAGCTGATCAGCGGCTTGGTTCCCACCAGTTTTGGCAAATAACAAATAGGATCCTGAACAGAAGCGTGCGTTCTATCCCAACCATTATCAATGGACCTGCGGTCATCTCGTCAGCATCAGACAAGGCCAAACTATTTGCCAAGAACTTTGCAGCTAATTCTACCCTATGCGACGAAGGCCATCAACTCCCCATAATTCCTTCTATAACACAGAACATGCTAGGTAACATACAAATATCTGTGCATGAGGTCGCCAAGCTAATCAAGAACTTTGATTCCAGTAAAGCAACTGGCCCTGACGGCATCCCAATTATAGTGCTACAAAAGCTTCAACCTGAACTTGCTCCCATACTTACGAAACTGTTTAAGCGTTGCCTTAAGGAGAAGTGCTTTCCAACACCCTGGAAAACCTCATCAGTATGCCCTGTATTTAAGAATTCAGGTGAAAAGCCATCTCCCTCTCAGTACAGACCAATAAGTCTCCTGTGTTTCATGAGTAAGTTGCTGGAATCCATATTAAATAGAGAAATAGTCAACCACCTCAGCAAAAATAACCTTCTTAATGACACCCAATATGGTTTCCGTTCTGCAAGATCTACCGCAGATGTGCTAACGGTTATATCTCATAGGATTAGTGAATCTCTTGACAAAGGCTTCCTTTCTAGGGCAATTGCTCTTGACATATCAAAAGCCTTCAAAAAGGTATGGCACAAAGGCCTACTTCACAAGATTTCCAGCTACGGTAACACTGGTAATGTTTTCTCAATCATTAAATCATTTCTCTCCGATAGGCTCATAAGAGTAGTGGTTGATGGTAAGTAATCAGAGGTCCACAGTATTAATGTTGGAGTCCCTCAGGGATCCATTCTGGGCGCAACTCTTTTCCTAATCTACATCAATGATCTCCCTAAACACATACTTAAATCATTCGTTGACATCTATGCTGATAACACGACCATCTACAGCAACACATGAAAGGCTGTAAATGACAAAGCTCTCTCTGATTCTCTCTAATCTGATCTCGAACGAGTGGTTCAGGGGGGGGAAGACGTGGCTGGTTACCTTTAATGCATCTAAAACCAAACTCCTATCATCAACGCTCTGATCCCCATCTGGCATCAATTGAAATAGATGGCTCTCGTCTAGGAGAAGCCCCATGTTTTGACAAGCTTCTGGGCTTGACCTTTACTCCTGATCTGAAATGGAACACGTACATCAAGTCTGTTGCCAAGGTCGCTGGAAAGATGGTGGGATCCTTCTACCGATCAAGTAGATATCTCACTACTGATGCAATTCTCTATCTATATAAAAGCCAAGTACGTCCAAGGATGGAATACTGCCGCCATATCTGGGCAGGAGCTGCTAAAAACAGCCTATCCTGCATTGACAGAGTACAAAATAGACTTCGTGGCTTAGTGGGTGGGTGGCC
>NC_136491.1:0-190000 GCF_053919585.1 Euprymna scolopes
ACTCACCCATATTTACATTTTCATATATACATATATTAGTACTCACCATATTTACATTTTTTTATATTAGTACTCACCATATTTACATTTTTTTATATTAGTACTCACCATATTTACATTTTATATAATATTAGTACTCACCATATTTACATTTTTTTATATTAGTACTCACCATATTTACATTTTTTATATTAGTACTCACCATATTTACATTTTTTTATATTAGTACTCACCATATTTACATTTTTTTATATTAGTACTCACCATATTTACATTTTTTATATTAGTACTCACCATATTTACATTTTATATATTAGTACTCACCATATTTACATTTTTTTATATTAGTACTCACCATATTTACATTTTTTATATTAGTACTCACCATATTTACATTTTCATATATACATATATTAGTACTCACCATATTTACATTTTTTTATATTAGTACTCACCATATTTACATTTTTTTATATTAGTACTCACCATATTTACATTTTCATATATACAATATTAGTACTCACCATATTTACATTTTTTTATATTAGTACTCACCATATTTACATTTTTTATATTAGTACTCACCATATTTACATTTTTTTATATTAGTACTCACCATATTTACATTTTCATATATACATATATTAGTACTCACCATATTTACATTTTTTTATATTAGTACTCACCATATTTACATTTTTTTATATTAGTACTCACCATATTTACATTTTTTATATTAGTACTCACCATATTTACATTTTTTTATATTAGTACTCACCATATTTACATTTTCATATATACATATATTAGTACTCACCATATTTACATTTTTTATATTAGTACTCACCATATTTACATTTTTTTATATTAGTACTCACCATATTTACATTTTCATATATACATATATTAGTACTCACCATATTTACATTTTTTTATATTAGTACTCACCATATTTACATTTTTTATATTAGTACTCACCATATTTACATTTTTTTATATTAGTACTCACCATATTTACATTTTTTATATTAGTACTCACCATATTTACATTTTCTATTATATTAGTACTCACCATATTTACATTTTTTTATATTAGTACTCACCATATTTACATTTTTTATATTAGTACTCACCATATTTACATTTTCATATATACTATATTAGTACTCACCATATTTACATTTTTTTATATTAGTACTTATTAGTACTCACCATATTTACATTTATATACATATATTAGTACTCACCATATTTACATTTTTTTATATTAGTACTCACCATATTTACATTTTTTTATATTAGTACTCACCATATTTACATTTTTTATTAGTACTCACCATATTTACATTTTTTTATATTAGTACTCACCATATTTACATTTTTTATATTAGTACTCACCATATTTACATTTTCATATATACATATATTAGTACTCACCATATTTACATTTTTTTATATTAGTACTCACCATATTTACATTTTTTTATATTAGTACTCACCATATTTACATTTTCATATATACATATATTAGTACTCACCATATTTACATTTTCATATATACATATATTAGTACTCACCATATTTACATTTTTTATATTAGTACTCACCATATTTACATTTTTTTATATTAGTACTAACCATATTTACATTTTCATATATACATATATTAGTACTCACCATATTTACATTTTTTTATATTAGTACTCACCATATTTACATTTTTTTATATTAGTACTCACCATATTTACATTTTCATATATACATATATTAGTACTCACCATATTTACATTTTTTTATATTAGTACTCACCATATTTACATTTTCATATATACATATATTAGTACTCACCATATTTACATTTTTTTATATTAGTACTCACCATATTTACATTTTTTTATATTAGTACTCACCATATTTACATTTTAGTACTCACCATATTTACATTTTTTTATATTAGTACTCACCATATTTACATTTTTTATATTAGTACTCACCATATTTACATTTTCATATATACATATATTAGTACTCACCATATTTACATTTTTTTATATTAGTACTCACCATATTTACATTTTTTTATATTAGTACTCACCATATTTACATTTTCATATATACATATATTAGTACTCACCATATTTACATTTTTTTATATTAGTACTCACCATATTTACATTTTTTTATATTAGTACTCACCATATTTACATTTTTTTATATTAGTACTAACCATATTTACATTTTCATATATACATATATTAGTACTCACCATATTTACATTTTTTTATATTAGTACTCACCATATTTACATTTTTTTATATTAGTACTCACCATATTTACATTTTTTTATATTAGTACTAACCATATTTACATTTTCATATATACATATATTAGTACTCACCATATTTACATTTTTTTATATTAGTACTCACCATATTTACATTTTTTTATATTAGTACTCACCATATTTACATTTTCATATATACATATATTAGTACTCACCATATTTACATTTTTTTATATTAGTACTCACCATATTTACATTTTCATATATACATATATTAGTACTCACCATATTTACATTTTTTTATATTAGTACTCACCATATTTACATTTTTTTATATTAGTACTCACCATATTTACATTTTCATATATACATATATTAGTACTCACCATATTTACATTTTTTTATATTAGTACTCACCATATTTACATTTTTTTATATTAGTACTCACCATATTTACATTTTTTTATATTAGTACTCACCATATTTACATTTTTAGTACTCACCATATTTACATTTTTTTATATTAGTACTCACCATATTTACATTTTTTATATTAGTACTCACCATATTTACATTTTCATATATACATATATTAGTACTCACCATATTTACATTTTTTTATATTAGTACTCACCATATTTACATTTTTTTATATTAGTACTCACCATATTTACATTTTCATATATACATATATTAGTACTCACCATATTTACATTTTTTTATATTAGTACTCACCATATTTACATTTTTTTATATTAGTACTCACCATATTTACATTTTTTTTATATTAGTACTAACCATATTTACATTTTCATATATACATATATTAGTACTCACCATATTTACATTTCTTTATATTAGTACTCACCATATTTACATTTTTTTATATTAGTACTCACCATATTTACATTTTCATATATACATATATTAGTACTCACCATATTTACATTTTTTTATATTAGTACTCACCATATTTACATTTTCATATATACATATATTAGTACTCACCATATTTACATTTTTTTATATTAGTACTCACAATATTTACATTTTTTTATATTAGTACTCACCATATTTACATTTTCATATATACATATATTAGTACTCACCATATTTACATTGTTTTATATTAGTACTCACCATATTTACATTTTTTTATATTAGTACTCACCATATTTACATTTTTTTATATTAGTACTCACCATATTTACATTTTTTTATATTAGTACTCACCATATTTACATTTTTTATATTAGTACTCACCATATTTACATTTTTTTATATTAGTACTCACCATATTTACATTTTTTTATATTAGTACTCACCATATTTACATTTTCATATCTCCATACATATATTAGTACTCACCATATTTACATTTTTTTATATTAGTACTCACCATATTTACATTTTTTTATATTAGTACTCACCATATTTACATTTTCATATATACATATATTAGTACTCACCATATTTACATTTTTTTATATTAGTACTCACCATATTTACATTTTTTTATATTAGTACTCACCATATTTACATTTTTTTATATTAGTACTCACCATATTTACATTTTTTTATATTAGTACTCACCATATTTACATTTTTTATATTAGTACTAACCATATTTACATTTTCATATATACATATATTAGTACTCACCATATTTACATTTTTTTATATTAGTACTCACCATATTTACATTTTTTTATATTAGTACTCACCATATTTACATTTTTTATATTGGTACTCACCATATTTACATTTTCATATATACATATATTAGTACTCACCATATTTACATTTTTTTATATTAGTACTCACCATATTTACATTTTTTTATATTAGTACTCACCATATTTACATTTTTTTATATTAGTACTCACCATATTTACATTTTTTTATATTAGTACTCACCATATTTACATTTTTTTATATTAGTACTCACCATATTTACATTTTTTTATATTAGTACTCACCATATTTACATTTTTTTATATTAGTACTCACCATATTTACATTTTTTTATATTAGTACTCACCATATTTACATTTTTTTATATTAGTACTCACCATATTTACATTTTAGTACTCACCATATTTACATTTTTTTATATTAGTACTCACCATATTTACATTTTTTTATATTAATACTCACCATATTTACATTTTTTTATATTAGTACTCACCATATTTACATTTTTTTATATTAGTACTCACCATATTTACATTTTTTTATATTAGTACTCACCATATTTACATTTTTTTATATTAGTACTCACCATATTTACATTTTTTTATATTAGTACTCACCATATTTACATTTTTTTATATTAGTACTAACCATATTTACATTTTCATATATACATATATTAGTACTCACCATATTTACATTTTTTTATATTAGTACTCACCATATTTACATTTTTTTATATTAGTACTCACCATATTTACATTTTTTTATATTAGTACTCACCATATTTACATTTTTTTATATTAGTACTCAACATATTTACATTTTTTATATTAGTACTCACCATATTTACATTTTTATATATACATATATTAGTACTCACCATATTTACATTTTTTTATATTAGTACTCACCATATTTACATTTTCATATATACATATATTAGTACTCACCATATTTACATTTTTTTATATTAGTACTCACCATATTTACATTTTTTTATATTAGTACTCACCATATTTACATTTTCATATATACATATATTAGTACTCACCATATTTACATTTTTTTATATTAGTACTCACCATATTTACATTTTTTTATATTAGTACTCACCATATTTACATTTTTTTATATTAGTACTCACCATATTTACATTTTTTTATATTAGTACTCACCATATTTACATTTTTTATATTAGTACTCACCATATTTACATTTTCATATATACATATATTAGTACTCACCATATTTACATTTTCATATATACATATATTAGTACTCACCATATTTACATTTTCATATATACATATATTAGTACTCACCATATTTACATTTTTTTATATTAGTACTCACCATATTTACATTTTTTTATATTAGTACTCACCATATTTACATTTTTTTATATTAGTACTCACCATATTTACATTTTTTTATATTAGTACTCACCATATTTACATTTTTTTATATTAGTACTCACCATATTTACATTTTCATATATTAGTACTCACCATATTTACATTTTTTTATATTAGTACTCACCATATTTACATTTTTTTATATTAGTACTCACCATATTTACATTTTTTTATATTAGTACTCACCATATTTACATTTTTTTATATTAGTACTCACCATATTTACATTTTTTTATATTAGTACTCACCATATTTACATTTTTTTATATTAGTACTAACCATATTTACATTTTCATATATACATATATTAGTACTCACCATATTTACATTTTTTTATATTAGTACTCACCATATTTACATTTTTTTTATATTAGTACTCACCATATTTACATTGTTTTATATTAGTACTCACCATATTTACATTTTTTTATATTAGTACTCACCATATTTACATTTTTTATATTAGTACTCACCATATTTACATTTTCATATATTAGTACTCACCATATTTACATTTTTTTATATTAGTACTCACCATATTTACATTTTTTTATATTAGTACTCACCATATTTACATTTTTTTATATTAGTACTCACCATATTTACATTTTCATATATTAGTACTCACCATATTTACATTTTTTTATATTAGTACTCACCATATTTACATTTTTTTATATTAGTACTCACCATATTTACATTTTTTTATATTAGTACTCACCATATTTACATTTTTTTATATTAGTACTCACCATATTTACATTTTTTTATATTAGTACTAACCATATTTACATTTTCATATATACATATATTAGTACTCACCATATTTACATTTTTTTATATTAGTACTAACCATATTTACATTTTCATATATACATATATTAGTACTCACCATATTTACATTTTTTTATATTAGTACTCACCATATTTACATTTTTTTTATATTAGTACTCACCATATTTACATTTTTTTATATTAGTACTCACCATATTTACATTTTTTTATATTAGTACACCATATTTACATTTTTTTATATTAGTACTAACCATATTTACATTTTCATATATACATATATTAGTACTCACCATATTTACATTTTTTTATATTAGTACTAACCATATTTACATTTTCATATATACATATATTAGTACTCACCATATTTACATTTTTTTATATTAGTACTCACCATATTTACATTTTCATATATACATATATTAGTACTCACCATATTTACATTTTTTTATATTAGTACTAACCATATTTACATTTTCATATATACATATATTAGTACTCACCATATTTACATTTTTTTATATTAGTACTCACCATATTTACATTTTTTTATATTAGTACTCACCATATTTACATTTTTTTATATTAGTACTCACCATATTTACATTTTCATATATACATATATTAGTACTCACCATATTTACATTTTTTTATATTAGTACTCACCATATTTACATTTGTTTATATTAGTACTCACCATATTTACATTTTTTTATATTAGTACTCACCATATTTACATTTTCATATATACATATATTAGTACTCACCATATTTACATTTTCATATATACATATATTAGTACTCACCATATTTACATTTTCATATATACATATATTAGTACTCACCATATTTACATTTTTTTATATTAGTACTCACCATATTTACATTTTTTTATATTAGTACTCACCATATTTACATTTTTTATATTAGTACTCACCATATTTACATTTTTTTATATTAGTACTCACCATATTTACATTTTTTTATATTAGTACTCACCATATTTACATTTTTTTATATTAGTACTCACCATATTTACATTTTTTTATATTAGTACTAACCATATTTACATTTTCATATATACATATATTAGTACTCACCATATTTACATTTTTTTATATTAGTACTCACCATATTTACATTTTTTTTATATTAGTACTCACCATATTTACATTGTTTTATATTAGTACTCACCATATTTACATTTTTTTATATTAGTACTAACCATATTTACATTTTCATATATACATATATTAGTACTCACCATATTTACATTTTTTTATATTAGTACTCACCATATTTACATTTTTTTTATATTAGTACTCACCATATTTACATTTTTTTATATTAGTACTCACCATATTTACATTTTTTTATATTAGTACTCACCATATTTACATTTTTTTATATTAGTACTAACCATATTTACATTTTTTATATTAGTACTCACCATATTTACATTTTTTTATATTAGTACTCACCATATTTACATTTTTTTATATTAGTACTCACCATATTTACATTTTTTATATTAGTACTCACCATATTTACATTTTCATATATTAGTACTCACCATATTTACATTTTTTTATATTAGTACTCACCATATTTACATTTTTTATATTAGTACTCACCATATTTACATTTTCATATATTAGTACTCACCATATTTACATTTTTTTATATTAGTACTCACCATATTTACATTTTTTTATATTAGTACTCACCATATTTACATTTTTTTATATTAGTACTCACCATATTGACATTTTTTTATATTAGTACTCACCATATTTACATTTTTTTATATTAGTACTCACCATATTTACATTTTTTTATATTAGTACTCACCATATTTACATTTTTTTATATTAGTACTAACCATATTTACATTTTCATATATACATATATTAGCACTCACCATATTTACATTTTTTTATATTAGTACTCACCATATTTACATTTTTTTTATATTAGTACTCACCATATTTACATTTTTTTATATTAGTACTCACCATATTTACATTTTTTTATATTAGTACTCACCATATTTACATTTTTTTATATTAGTACTAACCATATTTACATTTTCATATATACATATATTAGTACTCACCATATTTACATTTTTTTATATTAGTACTCACCATATTTACATTTTTTTTATATTAGTACTCACCATATTTACATTTTTTTATATTAGTACTCACCATATTTACATTTTCATATATTAGTACTCACCATATTTACATTTTTTTATATTAGTACTCACCATATTTACATTTTTTTATATTAGTACTCACCATATTTACATTTTCATATATACATATATTAGTACTCACCATATTTACATTTTTTTATATTAGTACTAACCATATTTACATTTTCATATATACATATATTAGTACTCACCATATTTACATTTTTTTATATTAGTACTAACCATATTTACATTTTCATATATACATATATTAGTACTCACCATATTTACATTTTTTTATATTAGTACTCACCATATTTACATTTTTTTTATATTAGTACTCACCATATTTACATTTTTTTATATTAGTACTCACCATATTTACATTTTTTTATATTAGTACACCATATTTACATTTTTTTATATTAGTACTAACCATATTTACATTTTCATATATACATATATTAGTACTCACCATATTTACATTTTTTTATATTAGTACTAACCATATTTACATTTTCATATATACATATATTAGTACTCACCATATTTACATTTTTTTATATTAGTACTCACCATATTTACATTTTTTTTATATTAGTACTCACCATATTTACATTTTTTTATATTAGTACTCACCATATTTACATTTTCATATATTAGTACTCACCATATTTACATTTTTTTATATTAGTACTCACCATATTTACATTTTTTTATATTAGTACTCACCATATTTACATTTTCATATATACATATATTAGTACTCACCATATTTACATTTTTTTATATTAGTACTAACCATATTTACATTTTCATATATACATATATTAGTACTCACCATATTTACATTTTTTTATATTAGTACTAACCATATTTACATTTTCATATATACATATATTAGTACTCACCATATTTACATTTTTTTATATTAGTACTCACCATATTTACATTTTTTTTATATTAGTACTCACCATATTTACATTTTTTTATATTAGTACTCACCATATTTACATTTTTTTATATTAGTACACCATATTTACATTTTTTTATATTAGTACTAACCATATTTACATTTTCATATATACATATATTAGTACTCACCATATTTACATTTTTTTATATTAGTACTCACCATATTTACATTTTCATATATACATATATTAGTACTCACCATATTTACATTTTTTTATATTAGTACTAACCATATTTACATTTTCATATATACATATATTAGTACTCACCATATTTACATTTTTTTATATTAGTACTCACCATATTTACATTTTTTTATATTAGTACTCACCATATTTACATTTTTTTATATTAGTACTCACCATATTTACATTTTCATATATACATATATTAGTACTCACCATATTTACATTTTTTTATATTAGTACTCACCATATTTACATTTGTTTATATTAGTACTCACCATATTTACATTTTTTTATATTAGTACTCACCATATTTACATTTTCATATATACATATATTAGTACTCACCATATTTACATTTTCATATATACATATATTAGTACTCACCATATTTACATTTTCATATATACATATATTAGTACTCACCATATTTACATTTTTTTATATTAGTACTCACCATATTTACATTTTTTTATATTAGTACTCACCATATTTACATTTTTTATATTAGTACTCACCATATTTACATTTTTTTATATTAGTACTCACCATATTTACATTTTTTTATATTAGTACTCACCATATTTACATTTTTTTATATTAGTACTCACCATATTTACATTTTTTTATATTAGTACTAACCATATTTACATTTTCATATATACATATATTAGTACTCACCATATTTACATTTTTTTATATTAGTACTCACCATATTTACATTTTTTTTATATTAGTACTCACCATATTTACATTGTTTTATATTAGTACTCACCATATTTACATTTTTTTATATTAGTACTAACCATATTTACATTTTCATATATACATATATTAGTACTCACCATATTTACATTTTTTTATATTAGTACTCACCATATTTACATTTTTTTTATATTAGTACTCACCATATTTACATTTTTTTATATTAGTACTCACCATATTTACATTTTTTTATATTAGTACTCACCATATTTACATTTTTTTATATTAGTACTAACCATATTTACATTTTTTATATTAGTACTCACCATATTTACATTTTTTTATATTAGTACTCACCATATTTACATTTTTTTATATTAGTACTCACCATATTTACATTTTTTATATTAGTACTCACCATATTTACATTTTCATATATTAGTACTCACCATATTTACATTTTTTTATATTAGTACTCACCATATTTACATTTTTTTATATTAGTACTCACCATATTTACATTTTTTTATATTAGTACTCACCATATTTACATTTTCATATATTAGTACTCACCATATTTACATTTTTTTATATTAGTACTCACCATATTTACATTTTTTTATATTAGTACTCACCATATTTACATTTTTTATATTAGTACTCACCATATTTACATTTTCATATATTAGTACTCACCATATTTACATTTTTTTATATTAGTACTCACCATATTTACATTTTTTTATATTAGTACTCACCATATTTACATTTTTTTATATTAGTACTCACCATATTGACATTTTTTTATATTAGTACTCACCATATTTACATTTTTTTATATTAGTACTCACCATATTTACATTTTTTTATATTAGTACTCACCATATTTACATTTTTTTATATTAGTACTAACCATATTTACATTTTAATATATACATATATTAGTACTCACCATATTTACATTTTTTTATATTAGTACTCACCATATTTACATTTTTTTTATATTAGTACTCACCATATTTACATTTTTTTATATTAGTACTCACCATATTTACATTTTTTTATATTAGTACTCACCATATTTACATTTTTTTATATTAGTACTAACCATATTTACATTTTCATATATACATATATTAGTACTCACCATATTTACATTTTTTTATATTAGTACTCACCATATTTACATTTTTTTTATATTAGTACTCACCATATTTACATTTTTTTATATTAGTACTCACCATATTTACATTTTCATATATTAGTACTCACCATATTTACATTTTTTTATATTAGTACTCACCATATTTACATTTTTTTATATTAGTACTCACCATATTTACATTTTTTTATATTAGTACTCACCATATTTACATTTTTTTATATTAGTACTCACCATATTTACATTTTTTTATATTAGTACTCACCATATTTACATTTTTTTATATTAGTACTAACCATATTTACATTTTCATATATACATATATTAGTACTCACCATATTTACATTTTTTTATATTAGTACTCACCATATTTACATTTTTTTTATATTAGTACTCACCATATTTACATTTTTTTATATTAGTACTCACCATATTTACATTTTTTTATATTAGTACTCACCATATTTACATTTTTTTATATTAGTACTAACCATATTTACATTTTCATATATACATATATTAGTACTCACCATATTTACATTTTTTTATATTAGTACTAACCATATTTACATTTTCATATATACATATATTAGTACTCACCATATTTACATTTTTTTATATTAGTACTCACCATATTTACATTTTCATATATACATATATTAGTACTCACCATATTTACATTTTTTTATATTAGTACTCACCATATTTACTATTTACATTTTCATATATACATATATTAGTACTCACCATATTTACATTTTTTTATATTAGTACTCACCATATTTACATTTTTTTATATTAGTACTCACCATATTTACATTTTTTTATATTAGTACTCACCATATTTACATTTTTTTATATTAGTACTCACCATATTTACATTTTTTTATATTAGTACTCACCATATTTACATTTTTTTATATTAGTACTCACCATATTTACATTTTTTATATTAGTACTCACCATATTTACATTTTCATATATACATATATTAGTACTCACCATATTTACATTTTCATATATACATATATTAGTACTCACCATATTTACATTTTCATATATACATATATTAGTACTCACCATATTTACATTTGTTTATATTAGTACTCACCATATTTACATTTTTTTATATTAGTACTCACCATATTTACATTTTCATATATACATATATTAGTACTCACCATATTTACATTTTCATATATACATATATTAGTACTCACCATATTTACATTTTCATATATACATATATTAGTACTCACCATATTTACATTTGTTTATATTAGTACTCACCATATTTACATTTTTTTATATTAGTACTCACCATATTTACATTTTTTATATTAGAACTCACCATATTTACATTTTCATATATACATATATTAGTACTCACCATATTTACATTTTTTTATATTAGTACTCACCATATTTACATTTTTTTATATTAGTACTCACCATATTTACATTTTTTTATATTAGTACTCACCATATTTACATTTTTTTATATTAGTACTCACCATATTTACATTTTTTTATATTAGTACTAACCATATTTACATTTTCATATATACATATATTAGTACTCACCATATTTACATTTTTTTATATTAGTACTCACCATATTTACATTTTTTTATATTAGTACTCACCATATTTACATTTTTTTATATTAGTACTCACCATATTTACATTTTTTTATATTAGTACTAACCATATTTACATTTTCATATATACATATATTAGTACTCACCATATTTACATTTTTTTATATTAGTACTCACCATATTTACATTTTTTTATATTAGTACTCACCATATTTACATTTTCATATATACATATATTAGTACTCACCATATTTACATTTTTTGATATCAGTACTCACCATATTTACAATTTTTTTATATTAGTACTCACCATATTTACATTTTTTTATATTAGTACTCACCATATTTACATTTTTTTATATTAGTACTCACCATATTTACATTTTTTATATTAGTACTCACCATATTTACATTTTTTTATATTAGTACTCACCATATTTACATTTTTTTATATTAGTACTCACCATATTTACATTTTTTTATATTAGTACTCACCATATTTACATTTTTTTATATTAGTACTCACCATATTTACATTTTTTTATATTAGTACTCACCATATTTACATTTTCATATATACATATATTAGTACTCACCATATTTACATTTTCATATATACATATATTAGTACTCACCATATTTACATTTTCATATATACATATATTAGTACTCACCATATTTACATTTTCATATATACATATATTAGTACTCACCATATTTACATTTTTTTATATTAGTACTCACCATATTTACATTTTTTTATATTAGTACTCACCATATTTACATTTTTTTATATTAGTACTAACCATATTTACATTTTCATATATACATATATTAGTACTCACCATATTTACATTTTTTTATATTAGTACTCACCATATTTACATTTTTTTATATTAGTACTCACCATATTTACATTTTCATATATACATATATTAGTACTCACCATATTTACATTTTTTTATATCAGTACTCACCATATTTACAATTTTTTTATATTAGTACTCACCATATTTACATTTTTTTATATTAGTACTCACCATATTTACATTTTTTTATATTAGTACTCACCATATTTACATTTTTTTATATTAGTACTCACCATATTTACATTTTTTTATATTAGTACTCACCATATTTACATTTTCATATATACATATATTAGTACTCACCATATTTACATTTTCATATATACATATATTAGTACTCACCATATTTACATTTTCATATATACATATATTAGTACTCACCATATTTACATTTTCATATATACATATATTAGTACTCACCATATTTACATTTTTTTATATTAGTACTCACCATATTTACATTTTTTTATATTAGTACTCACCATATTTACATTTTTTTATATTAGTACTCACCATATTTACATTTTTTTATATTAGTACTCACCATATTTACATTTTTTTATATTAGTACTAACCATATTTACATTTTCATATATACATATATTAGTACTCACCATATTTACATTTTTTTATATTAGTACTCACCATATTTACATTTTTTTATATTAGTACTCACCATGTTTACATTTTCATATATACATATATTAGTACTCACCATATTTACATTTTTTTATATCAGTACTCACCATATTTACAATTTTTTATATTAGTACTCACCATATTTACATTTTTTTATATTAGTACTCACCATATTTACATTTTTTTATATTAGTACTCACCATATTTACATTTTTTATATTAGTACTCACCATATTTACATTTTTTTATATTAGTACTCACCATATTTACATTTTTTTATATTAGTACTCACCATATTGACATTTTTTTATATTAGTACTCACCATATTTACATTTTTTTATATTAGTACTCACCATATTTACATTTTTTTATATTAGTACTCACCATATTTACATTTTCATATATACATATATTAGTACTCACCATATTTACATTTTCATATATACATATATTAGTACTCACCATATTTACATTTTTTTATATTAGTACTCACCATATTTACATTTTCATATATACATATATTAGTACTCACCATATTTACATTTTTTTATATTAGTACTCACCATATTTACATTTTCATATATACATATATTAGTACTCACCATATTTACATTTTTTTATATTAGTACTCACCATATTTACATTTTCATATATACATATATAAATTTAAAACAGTATTGTGAAAATGAAATTTATATCAAGGTTTTGACATTAATCCCACAACCTTATTTCCGCCTGTATCAGAAAACACACTATGCGACCTACAAAAATCTGTGCATGATGTTGCCAAGCTAATCAAAAATCTTGATTCCAGTAAAGCAACTGGCCCTGAAAGCATTCCAACTATAGTGCTGAAAAAGTTTCAACCAGAACTAGCTCCTATACTTACAAAGCTGTTTAGCCTTGTCTTAGGGACAATTGTGCATCATGAGTAAGTTGCTGGAATCTGTGTTAAATAGAGAAGTAGTCCACCACCTCAGCAAAAATAATCTTCTTAGTGGGATGCAATATGGTTCCCGTTCTGTTAGATCTAATGCAGATTTGCTGATGGTTATATCTCATAGGATTAGTGAATCTCTTGACAGAGGTTTCCTTTCTAGGGCAATTGCTCTTGATATATCAAAGGCCTCTAATAGGGTATGACATAAAAGTCTACTTTATAAGATATCCAGCTATGGTATAGGTGGAAATGTTTTCTCAATTATTAAATCATTTCTGTCAGATAGATTCATAAGAGTAGTAGTTGATAGGCAGAAATCAGAAGTTCACAGTATTAATGCTGGAGTCCCTCAGGGGTCCATCCTGGGCCCAACTCTCTTTCTGATCTACATCAATGATCTTCCAAATAACATCCTAAGATCATTCGTTGACATTTATGCTGACAACACCACAATCTATGGCAACACATCAAAGGCCGTAAATGACCAAGTTCTCTCTGACTCTCTCTCCTCTTATCTTGAGCACGTGGTACAATGGGGAAAGCAGTGGCTGATTACTTTTAATGCATCTAAAACCAAGCTTCTATCTTACATCATCACCGCTCTGATCCTCATCTGGCATCAATTGAAATGAATGGTTCTCGTCTTAGGGAGGTTGCATGGTTTGATAAGCTTCTGGGCTTGACCTTTACTCCTGATCTGAAATGGAACACGTACATCAAGGCCGCTGGAAAAATGGTAGGATCCTTCTACTGCTCCAGTAGATATCTCACTCCTGATGCAATTCTCTACCTATATAAGAGCAAGGTACCTTGCTTTTATATAGGTGGAGAATTGCAGCAGAAGCAGCTATCCTGCCTTGACAGAGTTCAAAATAGACTTTGTAGCTTAGTGGGGGATGCCTTTTTCTCTTCCCTTCAACCTCTTTCTCACATAAGAGATGTTGCGAGCCTGTCTCTGCTTTATTGTTATTTTCATGGCAAGTGCACGTCTGAGCTTCAATCTATGGTTCCCCCTTTTCAAACTTTTACGGAAAACACTCGTCTAGCCACTATCAATAATTTCCCACATTCTTTATCTGTGCCTGAACCTAAACATAGATTCCATAAACAAACCTTCTTTCTTAAAACTGCACGCATGTGGTACTCTGTTCTGTTTGCCTGCTTTCCAGCTGATACAATTTGATTGTCTTCAAGTCCAACATAAACAAGTTCTTGATGAACCGTTCCCCAAAGTAATCCAATTTACAAAATTTCCACTACTTATCTATACTCATTAACCCTTATCCTCGAGTGGCTTCCCTTGACTCCTTTGTAAGAAAAAAAAAAGAAAAAAACTTCCATTTTTTTGTTATTAAAATCATGTCCTTGACTGCAGTCTATTTTTTACCTTGTTTAATAGAGAAAACATTGACCATTATCATGTATTTTTTACAAGTTTTTTCTTTAGTTATTTCACTTGATTTTAGTCTATTTTTACCCTGTTTAATAGTAAAATCATGGAGCATTATTATGTATTTTTCAGTTTAACCAAGTTATTTTCCTTGATTTTAGTCTTGTTTAATACTGAGCATTTTTATGAAGTTTTTATTTGTTTTTTCTAGTTATTTTACTTTTAATTTACTTTAACCTTGTTTAATAGAAAGAATATTGAGCATTATTTTGAGTTTTATATTAGTTTTATCAAGGTACTTCCCTTGATTTTAGTTTATATTTGACTTGTTTAATAGAGAAAACATTGAGCTTTATTATGTATTTTTTATTAGTTTCATCTAGTTATTTCTTTTGAATCTTATCTATCTTTATTTTATGAAATAGAGAAAACATGAAGTATTATTATGAAATTTTTTATTAGTTTCATCTAATTTCCCTTGATTT
This sequence comes from Euprymna scolopes, assembly GCF_053919585.1. Taxonomy (NCBI): domain Eukaryota; kingdom Metazoa; phylum Mollusca; class Cephalopoda; order Sepiida; family Sepiolidae; genus Euprymna; species Euprymna scolopes. Next base: position 17,339 of record NC_136491.1, read on the forward strand.
TAGTCTATTTTTATCTAGTTTAATAGAGAAAACATTGAGAATTATGAAATTTTTATTGTATTTGTTCCCTTGATTCTAGTCTATTTTTACCTTGTTTTATAGTGTTAGATATTAGCAGAGTTAAAAGTGTTAATTAGCTATTGTTTATCTATCTATCTATCTATCTATCTAGTGATAAGTGGACAACAACAGTGATCTGGCTAAAATAGTTTATATTAAGAATTATTTATTGTTTAGAGAAATAAATTTTCACTGAAATATTTACAGAAATTAGCTTAATAAACTATAAACAAAATATAACTAGATCGACCTTGATGTCACACGTTAGTGAGACGTGTGCTTTTCAGGATGATGTAGTAGAAGTGACAGGTCAAAAAGATTAGAATCTGAATTTTAGTCACCAAGGTGTGCAGACATGCTCCGAATACCATGAAGCAAGACTAGACGACACAAACATGTAGACACATAGCAGACCCCTAGAAAGGCACTGAGACATCCAAAATAAACTTTTTTTTATGAAATAAAAAGTTGTATGTCCTGTGGTTCACAAAAATCAAAAGTCAGGTATATCTCAATCGTTTTATTGCCCAGCAGCAGGAAGACAAGGGACCTCCGGAACAGAAAGATACCAGGCATCTTCTTTTTCTATATTTCCCGAATTTGCCAGAACTGTAAAAGGAGAAATTATTATTTTTGTAACAGGGAAAAGAAAGGTAATGGTTTGTGTATGAGTTTATGAACCAGTTACGAAGATAGACAGGATGGTATATGTACACTGTGTATAATATTTCCCAGTGTTGACTGGAGAGGGACTGTTAATTTAGAAGGATAAATATGAACTAGTTTGTCTAAAGATGGCAGCATTCCTCCGATGCAATGTAGGATTTTATTATTAAAAGTGTCTAAAACGATGTTATAAAGTTACATAAGATGGTAGATAATAGTTTAGACATAATAATTTGTATGTGACATCTATTATTGCAAAGAAAATATTGCACTATATTCTGAATTTTTTTATTAGTTGCATCTAGTTATTCATTTGATTTTAGTTAATTATTACCTGGTTTAATATAAAAAGATTGAGCATTATTATGAATTTTTAATTAGTTTGTTTCCAGTTATTTCTCTTAATTTTAGTTTGTTTATACCTTGTTTAATAGAGAAAACATTGAGCATTATTATGAATTTCTTATTAGTTTTTTTTTCAGTTATATCTCTTGATTTAGTCTTTTTTAATTATTTAATAGAAAACATTATTATTATTATTATTATTATTATTATTATTATTATTATTATTATTTTAGTTTCCTCAACTGATATCCCTTGATTTAGTCTTTTTTTAATGATTTAATAAAGAAAACAAAGCGCATTATTTCGAATTTTTTTATTAGTTTCATCTAGAATCTGTCAATTTTTACCTTGTTTAATCTTCTATCTATCTTCTATCTTTCTTCTATCTTCTATCTTTCTTCTATCTTCTATTCTATCTTTCTAAAAGATCACGACATTACATTCAAATGTAATGTCCCCACACTTCAGCACAGGATCTGAGGTGTGCTATAGGCTTATTACCCTTACAGTTCCTTGATATTCGTACATTACTATATTTTTTCCGGTGAGAGTTAACTGCCACAATCGGTTAGAATCAATGGAAGTTGTAAAATCTTTTCTTTCTATTTGATTCATACTCCGCCCATGACCACTTAACACTGCTGCAGATACGTTCACAGGGGAATATAGAGGAACATCGGTTTGAGTTCTTAGTTGTTTAAAAAATATGGATTGGTATTTTTCCGTTGGGTGAAATACGACTTTACATTCCAGTTATTCTGTGGGTTACTTGTGCCATTTTATAAATTTCTTCTTCTTTTTTTCCTCCCTTTATATTTTTTCTCTTTTTGTAGGTGGGTGGGGGGGGGGTTGTGATTCGAAGGATTAATTAAACGAAACGAACTAACATTGGATTCCAGTTTTTACAAGAAACTTTAGCAGTCAGCCACCAGCATTCTTCAAATCTTGCACCAATTAGTCGCTTTAATATTTTATTTATCGCTGACTTCCTATTTTTGAATTAGTTACTTATTCATTATTTATTTCTATACATTGCATTTCTGAGAGTTTCATTAGCACAATTACTACTACGCTATCGATATTGGAATCAGATGACATTAAAATTGGTTAACAGCAGCCAACACTAAAAAAAATAAAAAACGGTGAGTTTTCTGGTTTTATTTATTCATTTGTTTTTCTTTTTCATTGCAACAAAGAAAAATGAATAAATAAAATCTAATAAACATATTTTCATTATACACAGTAAGTTTTATTTTTTTTAATTTTGTTTTTCCATTTAAAAATAAACAAAAAACTTAGATTTAAATAAATATATTTGCATTTTACGCGGTAGCTTTTTGGGTGTTTTTCCTTTTTTTCCTTTGGTATTCTTTCATGTTCATTTTGTTTTTATTCCTTTCAATTTTACGCGTCATATATTTAGTTACTAATTATTAAACACGGGCGGGAGGCATTTATAAATATAAAAGTTAAAATGTGCTTGTGTGTGGGTATTCCTTCACCGTAAACTCGGTCTCCTCCTGCTACTACGACAATGACGTCATGTTTGATCTAGAAAACATTGACGTTAATTTCAACCATCTGCAGCTGTTTTTAAAGGGTTAATTTTATCTGTTCTCAATTGTGTGTCTCTTTGGTGTAGAGCTAACATGTCAGGCATTTTTTTTTTCCGCCTTAGCCTCAATGCTTCGGATTCGAGCCTGTCTTCCTACGTAAACTTTTTTTCCTCTTTTACACCTTTCTTTTCCTTTTTTCTTTACATTTGTTCACGGTTTTGCTTTGTTTTGGTTTTTATAAGTTTTTATAACATTGTGTTTTTTTTATAATATTAAAACAGGGTCCCCCGTCCTACATACACACCTCCAAACATCCAGGCAATGCTGGGTACCCTTCGCTAGTAGTAAAAATATTGCGTATCATTATGAATTTTTTATTAGATTTTTTCCAGTTATTTCTCTTTATTTAATCTATTTTTACTTGTTTAATAGAAAGACATTGCACATTAATGTCATTTTTTTTAGTTTCATCAAGTCATATTCTTTTTATTAGGAAAACATTCAGCAGTATTTTAATTGTTTTATTAGTTTCAGCAAGTTATTTCTCTTGATATCATTTTATTTTTACCTTGTTTAATATCGAGAAATTTGAGCATTATTAAGAATATTTTTATTAGTGTTGTCCAAGTATGTTTTTATTTAGTTTATTTTTACCTTTTTTTAATAGAAAAGACGACGAGCATCATTATTAGATTTTTTTTACTTTAATCAAGTTATGTCCCTTGATTTTAGTCTATTTTTTTTGTCCTTTGTTTAATAGAAAATATTGAGCATTATTATAAATTTATTATTAGGTTCATCTAGTTATTTACCTCGATTTTAGACTACCTTTAACTAGTTTAATAGTGAAAAGACTGAACATTATTATAATTTTTTTATTAGTTGCGGTTAGTTATTACTCTAATTTTAGTTAATTTTTATACAAAAAGATTTAGCATTTTTTTTAGATTTTTTAACTAGTTATTTCCCTTGATTTTATTCTGTTTTTACCTTGTTTAATAGTAAAACCATTGAGCATTATTATGTATTTTTTTAGTTTCACCAAGTTATTTTTCCATTTTTGTCTTTTTTTTTACCTTTTTTAATAAAGAAAACATTCAGCATTATTACAAACATTTAATTAGTTTTTCCTAGTTATATCACTGATTTTAGTATACTTTCAAATTTGTTTAATAGAGGAAATATTGAGCATTTTTTGAGTTTTGTATTAGTTTCATCGAGTTATTTCCCTTGATTTTAGTCTATATTTGACTTGTTCATTAAAGAAAACATTGAGCATTATAATTTTTTTTTAGTTTCATCTAGTCATTTCCCTTGAATATTGTCTACTTTTAATTTGAGAAAATTTGTTTGTTTCATTTGATTTTAGTCTTTTTTATATCATTTTATAGAGAAAAAATTGAGCATTATTTTGAATTTATTAATAGTTTTATCAAGTTATTGCCCTTTATTTTAGTCTATTTTTACTTTGTTTAATAGAGAAGACAGTGAGGATTATGTGTAATTTTTCGTCAGTTTCATCTAGTTATTTCCTTTGATTTAGTTTATTTTTACTTTGCTTGATAGAGAAAACATTAGTCATTATTATGAGATTGTTTTTTAGTTTTCTCAAGTTATTTCCATTGATTTTAGTCTATTCTTTACCTTGTTTAAGAGATAAAACATTGAGCCTTATTATAAATTTTTCTATTAGATTTTTATAGTAATTTCGTTTGATGTTGAATCTTTTTTTAACTTGTTTAATAGAAAATACATCGAGCACTTTGGTTTTAGTCTATTTTACCTTATTTAATAGAGAACACATAGAGCATTATTATGAATTTTTATTTTAGTTTCATAGTCTATTTTTATCTTATTTTATAGAGAAAACATTGAGCATTATTATGAATTTATTGTTAATTTAATCAAGTTATTTAGCTTGATTTTTGTCTATTTTTACCTTGCTTAATAGAGAAAACATTGAACATTGTTATGAATTTTTTATTAGTTTTTTTCGAGTTATTTCCCTAGATTTTAGTCTTATTTTACCTTGCATAATGCAGAAAACATTGAGCATTATTATAGATTTTTCGTTAACTTTTCTTTGTGGAATTTCCCTTGATTTTAGACTATTATTACCTTGTTTAATAGAGAAACCAGTATGCATTATTAGGAATTCATTGTTAATTTCATCAAGTTATAAACCCTGATTTTAGTTTATTTTCACCTTGTTTAATAGAAAAAATACAAAGCATTATCATGATTTTTGTTAGCTTTTTCCGAGTTATTTCCCTCGATCTTAGCCTAACCTTATTTCATAGAGAAAATATTGCATTATGAATTTTTTAGCTTTTTTCGAGTTATTTTCCTGAATTTTTATCTTTTTTTTCCTTCTTTTATCGAGAAATCATTGAGCTTATTATGAATATTTTATTAGTTTTATTAATTTGTTTGCTTTGATTTTAGTTTATTTTTACTAGATTCTAATAGAGAAAACATTGAGCATTATTATGAATTTTTATTAGTTTCGTCAAGTTTTTTTCCTTGATTTCAGTCTATTTTATCTTGTTTAAAAAGGAAAAAAATTAGCATTGTTTTGACATTTTTATTAGTTTTTCTTGTTTTTCCCTTTGTGTTTGTTTATTTTTACATTGTGAAGCAGAGAAAACATTGAGCATGATTATGAAGTGTTTATTTATTTCAGCTACATATTTCTTTTTTTTAATTCTATTTTACCTTTATTAATAGAGAAAACGTTAGGCATTATTATAAAATTTTTATTAGTTTAATCTGGTTATTTTGCTTGATTTTAGCCTATATCTATAAAATTTTAATAGAGAAAACATTGAGCATAATTATATTTTTATAAATCTTTTTTATATATTACACTTGATTATAGTTTATTCATATCTTGTTTAATAAAAAAAAACATTTTTTTTATATATTACATTTTCACCCCAAACAAGGCACATTGCCACTTTGATGTAGGGAGCTACTATTAGGGACACAAGCTACAGGGGTACTATGTAGGGAGTTGGGCAGCAAGACGTCGGTTCATGTTACACTTGAACTTTTGCATGTCAGTACAGTTGGGGAAGCAGGAACCTGGAAGGGAATTCCAAAGTCTAGCAGTTCTGGGGAAGAAACTACTAGAGTAGAAGGCTCTCTTACATCTAGGGATCTCTACTGTGAAGGGGTGGGATTTTACTGCTTGTCGGGTTTGTTGGGAGGTATTTACATAGAGGGGGTACAAGTGCTTGCAGTTTGTCGGAACATTCACCGTTAAAGTACTTGTCGAACAGGCAGAGGGATGCTACATTTCGTCGATGGGACAGAGGCTGAAGCTTGGATGACAATTCAGGACCTATCAGGTTAGTGACTCTTTTTTTAACCTTGTCTAGGAGTGAGAGACTAATAGCAGATGCACCAGCCCAAATATGACAATACTCCATACACGGGCAAATGGTGGCCTTATAGATTTACAGGATACTTTCAGGCATTAGTAGCTTTCTAGTACGGTAGAGAGAGCCTACCTTTTTCGCAACGGTCCTGACAATGCTTTCAATGTAATTGTTCCAACTCATTTTTCCTGTGAACGTTAGGTCGAGAAGTTTAAAAGATGTGCTTTCAGATAAAGAGTCTTTGGCCATTGCTATTTGTGGTAGAGAAGGTTTCTTGTGGTTATTGAAGGAAACAAGTTTAGTCTTGGCAGCATTGAATGTGACCATCCATTTTTGTCCCAATTCCACTAGAGATTGGAGGTCATCCTCTAGTGTTTCTGCCATTTCTTTAGATATGTGTTCATTTGTTTTCCTGTTGTGTCTGTTATAGAGCGTGGTGTCATCAATATATATACACATCTACCGACAGACAATCATGTTAGGGAGGTCATTTATGAATATTAGGAATAATAGAGGTCCAAGGATAGACCCCTGAGGCACTCCCACATTTATATCATATTGTTTAGATGTACGACCATCAAGGACAACCTGGATTTTTCTCTTATCTAAGAAGGATTTAATTATCTTAAGTATTCTACCAGTGATACCGTATGATCTGATTTTTCTGAGAAGACCTTCATACCCTCCCCTGCTTTGTCAAGTGAATGGTATATACGCTCAGCGATTACAGTTAGGATGTCTGCTGTGGAACGGGCTTGCCTAAATCCATATTGTTGATCGGTCAGAAGTTTAGCATCTGTAAGGTGATGGACTAGAGCTTGGTTAATTATGGACTCAAATATTTTGGCAAAAAGTGGGAGGAAGCTAATAGGGCGGTAATTTACTGGGTCAGTTCTTTTGCCAGAATTCTTGAAAACTGGTACCACAGAAGCAGTTTTCCAGCAGGCAGGAAAGCAAGATTTATTAAGGCATTTGTTGTAAAGTTTGGAGAGGATTGGAGCTACTTCGGCAGAGCACTTTTTTAATAGCACAGCCGGGATGAGATCAGGTCCACATGGTTTTGAAGTGTCAAGATTTTTTATGATAGCATGCACCTGAGAAAGGGTGATTTTCAGATTGTCTAGTGTGGCGTCTGTACGCAAAGGAAAGTCCAGAAAAGGGTGGTGAGCAAGGTCCAGTGTGGAGTTGGAGGCAAACCGACTGGCAAGCATATCAGGCTTCTCAGTTGCTGAGAAAACAACCTCATGATTGTTGGATAGTGGGGGAATTGTTGATTGCCCATTATTTACTACACTGTTGTAGATTTTCCAGAAATCACGGATTCCTAATTTCTGTGGTTCGATACGTTTTTGGTGGTTTCAGTAAATTCTCTCTTAGCTGTCGCTATTTCTTTCTTACAGTTACTTCTGGTCTATATACTTCTGTTTGAACTGGATTTATGTTGGTTAAATCTGTGGTACACATGCTGCCTTTGCGCGATGGCAGTTGCACATGTGGAAATAAACCATTGCTATAAAATTTCCACGTAGGAACATGTGCTTCAATTGCTGTTTTGTAACCATTCAGTGGTCTCATTTGCGCACTGTTCAGCAGGAAGTGAAAAGATATTTCGCCATGGGGCATCTCTGATGAGATTCCTGATGGCTTCCCAGTCAGCTTTTTTATAATATCTCGTTGTTTTGAGCAATGGCGCTTGAGTTTAGGGTGATTTCAACTATTATCACTACATAATCAGCATTCCCAAGTGGGCTGTAGACGTTTGTAACACAATCATCAGGAACTGTGGTCAGAAACAGATCTAAAAGTGATGCATGTTGTTCTTGCTGGTCAGGGAAACGGGTTGGAAACGTAACCATCTGTGATAGGAAATGAGTTATAGAGAAGGAGAATCTTTTATTAATTTCATCAAGTTATTTCTCTTGATTTTAGTCTATTTTTACCTTGTTTAATAGAGAAAACATTGAGCTCATTATTAATTTTTGATAGCTTCATCAAGTTCATTCCCTTGATTTTTGTCTGTTTTTACCTTGTTTAATAGAGAAAACATTGAGCATTATTATGAATTTTTTATTAGCTATTTTCGAGTTATTTTCCTTAATTTTAATCAATTTTTTTCTGCTTTGATAGAGAAAACATTTATCTTATGAATATTTTGTTAGTTTCAAGTTATTTCCCTTGATTTTAGTCTATTATTACCTTGTTTAATCGAGAAAACATTGAGTATTATTATGAATTTATAAATTATTTCATCAAGTTCTTTCCCTTGATTTTAGTTTGTTTTTATCTTGTTTAATAGAGAAAACGTTGAGCATTATTATGAATATTTTTATTAGCCTTTTTCGAGTAGTTTCACTTGATTTTTTTTTTCCTGGTTTAATAGAGAAAACACTGAGCATTATGATGATTTTTTTAAATTTTATCTACTTATTTCCTTTTATTTTAGTCTATTTTTCCTTGTTTTTCGAGAAAACATTGAGCATTGTTATGAATTTTTGAAAGTTTCTATCTAGTTATTTCACATTATTTTAGTTTATTTTTACTTGGTTTTATAAAGAAAACGTTGAGCATTATTCTGAATTAGTTTCTTCTAGTTATTTCCCTTTATTTAATCTATTCTTAGCTTGTTTCTTAGAAAAAAACATTGAGCATTATTATGATCACGGCATACTAATAAACATGACCGTGTCTCACATTTTTTCACCGGTTTCTAACCAGCCGATTTAAATTAAAGGTTGATTAATAAATTAAAAGTAAATTACACTTAACAAATTGACCCCTTGGGTAATTAAAAGATTTAAAAGGAGCATAACTTCAAGAATTATGATTTTTAACATAAATAAATAATTTATAAATTTTAAGAGAATTTATCAAACCTATTTTAATTTCTAAACCTGTTTTCAACACTAAAATTCATGTCACACTTAATAATAATGATAATAATAATAATAATAATAATAATAATAATACCATAAAAAATTAGTGATTAAGAGTGACCTCTCTTGATGAGTTCCTATTTTGTAAGCAATGTTTGGTTTCTTAGAATTATTCCTTATTTGTTTACACATCAAATGCATTTATTGGAATTGCTTTTTGTGATATTTTTGTTTTAAAAAATGGTTAACAAATGTATAACATTTGACTGTTCTAGTGGATATATTATGAATTGTGAAAAAGTCTCCACATTTTCTTTTTCTTTTGGAAAATTCAATCTTATCGAAAAATGGATAACATTTGTTAATTAAAGTCATTCGTTCTCTTCAAAAAATTCAGTTATTTGCATCAAACATGTGGAGGATAAATATATTTTGAAAGAAAAAGAAACGTTGAATTGGAATTTACAACCAGTACCAACAATAAATTCAGAAAAAATAATAAAAACATCAATTATATCGACACAAACTGATTTTAGAAAACTCCAAAAGCAACAATGTATGTGCTGTCACTCAATCACACACACGCTCATGTGCAAATAAACGAACGTTCATTGATTTTAATTTCCTGCGCATTTGTACAAAAATAAGTTCTTCTAGCAACGACATAATTTCAAATATGCCCACGCACTTTTCTCACAACAACAAAAGCAAAATCTTATTTTAACGAAGAACTTTCATCTAACATGACATTTTAATATTAGTAATTCCACAAAGGATTTTCACCTAATTTGAATATTCTAACCTCAATGATTTCACAAGAACTCTTACCGATCGAACTTTGCTTGTTCACCTTGTTATTTTGTTAAAAAATAAATGCAGCACATTTTAAACAAAAAGGAGGTGTCATTGTGTTTTATTTCTTTTTTATTGTTATTTTGTTTGGGGCTGAGGAATTTAATTTCTCTTAAATTTCTTTTCCCCTACAAATTGGTGACACCCATTCATGAGATAAAACATGCATATACTTCTGAAACATACAAATTGGTGGTTATCGCGCACAGCTATAAGAGAGAAAACATGTCTGCCCTGACTGAGGACAATTTACCTATCTCTCCCTTTTTTCGTCCCAGGCTATGAAATTATATCCTTCTAAAACCTACAAACACAAAGCAGCACACAAGTGAGTGTACCTCACACTTCATCACAGTTTAAAGACTTCCACATCACATTATTCTCCTATTTAAACCGGGACCGCAGACAACCGTCTACATTGACTACTTGCCTATGCAAAGAACAAAGACCAGCAATTTAAAGGTTTCCAAACCATTTTCGGGATTAAATCAAAGCGAAACAAAAGCATGGATTCGTCATTTTCAGAAATACCTCCAGTCACCCTATCGTTAAACATTCCGGTATTTAACCCTGCCAACATCAAATCCTGGTTCATCCAGATTCAAGCTTTATTTGATGCAAAGTGGATAACGTCGCAAAGGACACAATACACTTACCTGGTGGAGGAGGTAATAGATTTACTCATAACTATACCAGAAGAAAACCATACGACTGGCTGAAGGAAGCAATCCTAAAACGAACTGGCTTATCCAACGAGACGATGCTACACAACTTCTTTACGCAGGTCGAACTTGGAGACCGCACTCCATCACAGTTGTTACATCACGTGCGCACCCTGTTGGGAGATAATAAGATGTTGAACATAATGAGGAGTTTGTGGCTGGATAAACTACCAGCATCAACAATACAAATCTTCGCACCAACGGCAGAAGGAACAGAGCCTGACAAACTGGTGGAAATAGCAGACCAAATTCATGGGAACCTCCGGGCATGCCGAGTAAACTTGCTACAACAACAGCCTATGCAACAGAGAAATGAGGAGCTAGCTGAGCTAAAATCAACAATCGAGAAGCTGTCCAAACAAATACAGGATTTACTGAAAGTAGATCGCGAGCGCTCACATCACAACAGGTCGCCCTATAGGCAAAGGAGTACCAGCAGAAGTAGAAGCGTGGAATGTGACAGAGCGAATGGACACTGTTTCTACCATAATAAATTCGGCAGTAACATGTGATGCTGTACCCACCCTTGTTCCCCCAGTAACAGAACGAAACAGGGAAATGAGAATGCCAGCTAGTGAAGATGACAACTGTCGCTGGACCCTCTGTAAAAGGTTGTCTATTCTATATCTGTGACAACACCCACGGATATAATTTTCTAATAGACACTGGTGCTGAAGTAAGCGTAATCCCACCACTGACCAGTCAGAAGATTACAACTCAATCTTATCACTTGCAAGCAGCCAATGGTACCAAGATATCCACATTCGGGGATATTGGCTTGAGGCAAACTTTCATGTGTATTTTTACCATAGCCAACATAACAACGCCCATAATAGGAGTGGATTTCCTGGCGAAATTCAACTTGTCTGTGGAAACACTAACACCAAATGAAGTTGGTGGTCAGAGGAGTCACCACTCGATACCAATCAACAGGTATCAGTTCAGCCGTACCTGAGGACCCAGCTATCCGTCGATTACTCCAAAAATATCCGCAGCTGTCTCAGCCATTCAGGGACATGGACACGGTCAAGTATAGTGCTAAACACTACATTAAAACGACCGGACAACTAGTTCACAACACCCCCAGACGTTTAAAACCGGATAAATACCGAATAGTGAAGGAAGAAATCCAGTACATGCTACAACAGGGAATTATCAAAAAGTGCATGGTCTTCTCCCTTACACATGGTGCAAAAGTTGGACAGTACATCCTGACGCCCATATGGCGATTTCAGAAGACTAAATGCACAAACTGCACCAGACAGATACCCTATTCCTCACATCCACGATTTTGCGATCGGATTACAGAATGCGACAACGTTTTCGAAGTTGGATCTAGTGAAGGCATACTACCAAGTCCCTGTAGCAGAGGAAGGTATCCACAAAACAGCCTTGACCATAACATTTGGACTTTACGAATTCACCCGCATGCTCTTCAGACTTCGAATACACTAGTCAAACTTTTCAACGCTTAATAGACGAGGTTTTCAGAGATTATCTCATTACGGTCTAAAAATAAATGTTGAAAAATGCATCTTCGGCCAATCAGAAGTTAACTTTCTCTGACACACGATTGACAAGGGTGGGATATCACCACTACCTGAAAAAGTGAGCACCATCGCTAATTTTCCACAGCCCACAAGTCCATCGATTTATAGGAATGATCAACTACTACAGGCGATTCTTTACCAACTGCTCTGAAATTCTCGCACCACTAACATCGCTGTTGCAGAACAAGACCAAGAACCAACAGTTAACATTAGATGAACCAGCCTTAACAGCTTTTACTTAAGCAAAGAAAACCCTAGCAAAGTTCACAAAGCTGACTTACATAAATGACAAGGAAAATACCAAACTCACACTTACAATGGACGCGTCAGACGTAGCCGTAGGGGCAGTCATACACCATCTGACTGATGATGTGATGACCCTGATATCATCTTTGTTGGCTAAGCTAAACAAAAGTTAAGGAGTGGATAACCATTTTTGGAGTACCCACAGTCATTACGACAGACAGAGGTTCCAATCGACACTTTTTGCAGAATTTAATCAATTACTGGGAACAAACCACATCAAGACTACGGCATATCACCTCTCAGCGAATGGGTTGATCGAATGCTTTCTCAGGTAGTTAAAAACCTCCTTGTCAATGAGTCTGAACAGCACAGACTGGGCAGACAATATACCTTTGATACTATTAATGATATGGAACTCTGTAAAAGAAGACTTACAAAGCACGCTAGCGGAGGTAGTTTTCAGTTCCACTTTGACTATCGGGTCAATATTTTGATCAACACATGGAGATCTCACCTACAACCATGTTAATAACAGAGTTGAAAGACAAAATGTCTCATCTAAATTTCACACCCACCAGGAGGACAGGCAAACAATTCTATATTCCAAAAGATCTTTACACCACCAAACACGTATTTGTCAGGAATAACTCAGTGAAAAAGCCATTTTGTCCAAATCATTCGGGTCCATACCCAGTTCTGGACAAAATGTCTCATCTAAGTTCTGGACAGGCAGGATAAATATTTCACTGTTTCAAAAAATGGAAAATGAGATACTATCGTGTTGGACTGTCTTAAACCGACATATGTAGAATATTTTCAGATAATTCCCCCACTGAAAAAACCTCTTACAGAACCTACTTTTGTACAGAACACCGACTGCCAAAATGAAAAGCCGGCAGGAAAGTACACTGGCCGAAACGTTTTAAGGAATACATTACATATTGCAAAAATAATAGAAAAAAACAGATTTATATTTTTTGTTCAATCTGGGGGAGTATTTGTGCTGTCACTCACTCACACACACACATACACATGCTCGTGCGCAAATAAACAAACATTCATTGATTTTAATTTTCATGCACATTTGTACAAAAATAAGTTCTTCTTGCAACAACATAATTTCAAATAAAACCCATATGTTTTTCTCACAACAAAAGCAAAATGGATATATTTCTGGCGGACGTAGATGAAGATAATACCACGTGATAATATCAACCAATAAGAAATTTTAGAAGATTGTTTTTTAACACTTTCCCAAACCAAATATCAGCAGCAACAATCTCGTACTAGAATCCGATTCAAAAAGTATTTAAATGCAACAAACATTTTTTCTCTCTCTCTTTTCGCTCCAACTTGACATGAGAACATGTCTCTTGTTTTCTTCTCATCGTCGTTTTAAAATCTGTCGAAACCATAATTACACATGGCACACGGGCATCCAAAAAAAACACGCATGCACACACACACACACACACACACACACCCATTCTATACATTTTCTATAAGAATTACTAACACGGATTACTTTCCTTATGGGACTTTTGAATAAGGCGAACTTTGCCAGTTAAGACAAAAATCTTGAAATAAGGACATTATTTTCACAAAAGACTTTCACCTTCCAATCTTATTATTTTAACGAAGGACTTTCACCTTACATGACCTTTTAATTTTAGTAATTCCAAAAAGGATTTTCACCCAATTTGAATATTCTAACCTCAATGATTTTTCAAGAACTCTTACTGATCAGATTTTTCTTGTTCATCTTGTTATCTTGTTGAAAAATAAATGCGGCGCATTTTAAATGAGAAGGAGGTGTCATTGTGTTTTATTTCTTTTTTTATTATTTTGTTTGGGGCAGAGGAATTTAATTTCTCTTAAATTTCTTTTCCCCTACATGTATTGAAATAGATGAAATACAAGATATTAAACCATATCAGATTTTACCTAGTTGACTGCAAAATGTTATCTGTCTGGTTTCGAATTTAAAATAGATGAATAAGTCTTCAACCTTGAAACACATATTCCATCTGTAAAAGAATGTATTCGTGTTGACCAAAACCTTATATCCTGCTCCAGTACAATGGAAACCCTATACCATTACCGCAGTGGTTTAGACATGGAAATAATGCTAAACTTACAAAATTTGCATGTTAGAAAATTTTCCAATCTATATCTGTAAAGTTTCCGAGTCGACTATCGTCGTAGTCGTCGTTCTTCCCCCGGTGCGTGCGTGCGTGCGTGCTCTATATATACTACTAATCCGACGACGGTGTCACTCTTTTGTGTGTCCCATCTTAATGGTCGTTCCTATTCTCTACATGCCCTCCCCCCACCATGTGACCACACTACCATCGTTTTATGGTCATGTGACTGGAGAATTCCGTGTAGTAGTGAGTTGGTCCTTGCATTTGGGGGGAAGTGGCCTTGGTGCTCGTGTTACCCTCATGCTGCGTCGTGGGACCGGACTCGTCTGCATTGGCTTGTGGTTGATCGGATCTTGGTCCACCTCCATATCTGTTTCTGATGTGTCACAATCAGCTTCTTCCACCTCCATCATCTCATGCATGTTGCACGGTGGTTTGCTGTCCTCCCTTCTTGGTGTTTGGGGAGGTGGTTGATGGGGTTGTTGAGTGGGTGGATACTCCGGCGTATCCATGACCGGTTTGATTTTCCTGAGGAAACGGCGATTGCGTAATGTGATCCTGTCGCTACCATCCAACCGTATCCTGTACTGCCTGTTACCCATTATCTCGACGACTCTCCCAGTTTTCACCCATCGTCGTGGATTTGGTCCCTCCTGATTCTGCACCTGCACAGACTCGCCGACTCGGAGCTGTTGGAGGGGGCGGCTGTGTATGTCGTACTGTTCTTTGTTAAGTACGTGCCTTTTCGCCATCGCCCTCTCTCTCAAATTTCTGGTCTCTGTTCAATGCTTGTGGATGCAGTATTTTTTGCGAAGTGCGGGGAGATGGTCCCTTACTGTTCGACCATATAGCATTTCCGCCAGCGACAATCCAAGGTCCTGACTGGGCGTATTCCTATGAGTCATCATCGCCCATGCTGCCCGATCATGATGTAGGTGTCCGTAGCCATCAACGCAGTCCATCAGCATTCTTTTGGCCGTTTTTACGGCCAGTTCAGCTCGGCCATTACTCTGGGGGTAATGTGCAGATGATATGCGCCTTTTTACGCCCCAGTCTTCTAGGAACGATTTGTATTCTAGTGAATCGAATGGTGGCCCTCCATCGGATGATATTTCCTCCGGCGCACCATACGTGCAAAACCAAACCCTCAGGGCGTTACACACCGCTGCAGCCCTTCCTGATGGTAGTGGTGCGACCTCAATCCAACCGGTATATCGGTCCGCGTATACCATGTAACTTTTCCCGTGCATATCTAGTAAGTCAGTGACTGTCTTTTGAAATGGGAATTCCGGGTTTATGGGTGGCATTAGTGGTTCCCTAGGCTGGGATAGGGCGATCGAATTGCAATTCCGACATTGCGCCCTTGTTTGTCGGATGCTGGCGTCTAAACCAGGCCAAAATAACCGTTGTCTGGCGTTAGCCAACATACCATTCGCCCCTTGATGGGCGGAGTGTAATGCCTCTAACACCTCGGCTCTAAGCCGTTTTGGTATCAAAATTTTGTCCCCTTTTATGGGTACCCCTTCCAGACAATATAGTTGGTCTGCCATCGGCCAGAATTGCCGGATTTCTGGTGGTAGTTCGTGGCGTGACCTTGGGAACCCGTCTTGAATGTATGACGCCAACGTTCGGCACTCCTCATCGGTGGCTGCAGCTGCGACTATCCTATCCCAGGTGATCGCTCGGAACTTGGGGTCATGTGCGTATGCAGCTATGATGGATGCTTGTATACTCCCCTCGATTTGCTGGGATGTGTCAGTGCCCTTTAGTCTGCTGTGTCTTGACGGCGCCGGGTATCGGGATGTGCAGTCTGGTGCTGCGTATAGTTTCCCAGGAACATGCCTAATCTGGAACCTGTACATCAACGACCGCTCCTTGAATGAGAACAGGCGGGGATTTTTTATATTCTCAAGGATCTGATCCGAGAAAATTTTCACTAGGGGCTGGTGGTCCACAGTGACCAATAGGTCTGGGGATCCCAGGATGAACATCCTACAAGACTCCAAGCCATAAATCAGCGCTAGAGCCTCCCCCTCTATAGGGGAATAACGAGATTCTGCATCTTTCGTGAAGCGAGACCCGGCCAAAATCATCTTCCAGTGGTCCTTACCACAGTTGGGACCTAATTCCGTTGGGCATTGGCAATGCTTCTGGAACAGAAAATACCCAATGCCAACCTTACTGAAGTCGGTTGAAAGGCAGGTCGCTCTGTTCATATCGAAGGTTTTCACCCCTTCTTCGATTTTCTGAACGATATTCCTCTTCGACTCTTCGAAAAGTTTATTCAATGTGTCATCCCAGTAAAATTTACGGTTCTTTGTCCGCAGCAACTCTCGAAAAGGGGCCATTATATCGGCCTGTGCAAATGTATACGACACCTGGTTAACTAAACCAAACCAGGACCTGATACCAGTAATGCTCGTTGGGGTCGGGAAATTGAGAATAGCCTCCGTCATTTTTTTAGTTGGCTTCACGCCGTCCGAGGTTATCACAAAGCCGGCAAATTCAACTTCATCGTCAGCAAATTGAAATTTGTCAGGGTTAAAGACTATCCCACTTTTACCACAATGGGTAATATAGTCCACAGTATGCCAGAAAGCCAATTCTAAGGACCTGTCCCATAGGAGTGTGTCGTCTATACATCGGGTCTTTCGAGGCATGTCAACTGTGATGTCATCCGAATAGTTTACAGCTTGCCGGCAGTTCTCGTTGGGGCACAGAACCGTGAAATTGCAAAACCGTGCCTGAGACCGAAGCTTTGCCAAGAACTGTGCGGGTCCCTCCCCCGTCTGTTGTCTGATGTTATGAAATTTATGTCTATGCACCTCCGGATGTAGACCTTTCACCGCAATGAACTGTATATGCCTTAAGAGTTGTTCCTCTGTGACAGAATTGAGGGTTTCAGGCCCAACTAAGTCAAATAAAAGTTTATTTACCTCATTTGAGCAGGCTGTCCTTAGTTCATTGCGGATTTCCACGGGGTCGGTAAGGCCGCACATTTGTTTGTATCGGGCCCACGAGTCGATGAAAAGCGCCCAGTCCGCGTCGGTGAATCCATGTTCGATACGTGGCCGGTCTGGTTTCTTGGTGTTAGACCGACTCGAGGCACTCCCTCCGCGAAGCTCATTGTTTTCTCTTTGCAGATTTATTAGTTGTTGAATCAACTGCATGTATTGGCCGTCCTCGTGTTGTCCTGACGCCATTATACTCCAAAAATCGTGCAAAAGAAATTACGTTGAAAAATAAATCCTGTTCATAGCGCCATGTAAAGTTTCCGAGTCGACTATCGTCGTAGTCGTCGTTCTTCCCCCGGTGCGTGCGTGCGTGCTCTATATATACTACTAATCCGACGACGGTGTCACTCTTGTGTGTCCCGTCTTAATGGTCGTTCCTATTCTCTACAATATCAACAATGTAGTGGAAGAAAACTTGTACTCCATTTTAAATGAGTTACAAAAAAAGACAATATTATAGACCAAAAAGCAGTCCTCCATTTTCTGAAGACTTAATAAGTTATGCCTTACTACTGCACTACACATCAAGGCAAGCCTATAAATTACTTCTAGAGAAATTTCCATTACCATCTTTTTCTTTATTAGAAAAAATTCAGACAGGGGTTGTGGGATTCATTATAGCATTAAAATCACTATTGGAAACCAGTCATCTTTTAAAAAGTGTGTTTTATTAGTGTATGAAATTTACCTTCAAAAAGGAACATTTCATGGTGGCGATTATATAGGTGCAAACCCAAATGATGAACTTTATAAAGTACTAATGGTATTCATGATTACTGGCTTCAAAGAAACAGTACCCTCAGTTGTTAAAGCTTGTCCGGAAGTAACAGTAAATGGTGAGTGGCTTTTCAGGAAATTCTAAAATGTATTTTACAACTGATAAATTCTGAATTTTGTATAAGGACTATTGTTGCTGACAATCATTCAACCAATGTAAATGCCTTCATTATTTTACTTCATAAAATTGAGGAGGACAAAATGTATTATATAACTCTTCCTAATGCTCCCCACCCCTCCACAAATATTTCTATTTTTTGATTTTGTTCATTTGCTAAAAACTATTTGTAATAGTTTACTGAACAAAATGAAATTTGTATTTCCTGCTTTTACATTTGACATCTCAAGTATTTCTGTTTCCTCTAAGGATGGGTATATTGCTTTGTCTGATTTACACAAAGTGTATAACAAAGATACTGCTCTAAGTTCCTTTACTTATGTTTTTGTATTATTACATGATTGTTTATTAAACTTATTTATTTGCTGAAAATTTTTTATTTTATTATTAACTTTTTGGAAAAAAACTTATGTATTGTTACAATTTTAATATTTTTAGATGATATAGACATAAATGGACAATAATAGAAATAGGTGGCATCGGCCTGTTAGAAACCAATGTAAAAATGCAAGATACATGGTTTATTAGTAGGCCGTGTTATGATCTGTTTAGTAGTTGTTTCTAGTTATCCCCCTCTCATTTTAGTCTAAGTCTTTAAGGTTAGGGTTTAATAGAGAAAGCATTATTATGATATTTTCATAAGTTTTTGTTTAGTCATTTCCCTTGGTCATAGCTATTCATATCTTGTTTAATAGAGAAAACACTGAGCATTATTATAAATTTTTTATTAGTTACATCTAGTTATGTTCATTGAACCATGTCTATTTTTATCTTGTTTTATAGAGAAAATATTGAGCATTATTATACATTTTTATTAGCTTTATCTAGTTATTTCTTTTGATTTTAGTCTATTTTACCTTGTTAATTTTTATTTATTTTTTTATAAAGGGGGTCACCACTTATCAAAGCCCGGAGGCCACTCGAGGATAAGGGTTATTGAGTGTACAGTAGTCAATGGAATAATTTCTTAGTAATCGTTATCATTAGAAATTTGGTAAATTGGATTATTTAAGAGGACGGTTCATCAAGAATTTGTTTATGTTGGACTTTAAGACAACCAAATTGTAGCCAGCTGGAAAACAGATAAATGGAAGAGAGTTCCACAGTTATAAGATAGAAGTTTGGTTCATGGAATCTATGTTTTGATTTAGGCACAGATAAAGAGTGGGGAAAATTATCGATAGTGGTTTCAACTAGATGGGTGCTTTTTGTGAAAGTTTGGCGAGAGGGGGGGGTATAGATTGAAGCTCAGACGAACACTTGTCATAGAAATAATAATAAAGTAAAGACAGGCTCACAACGTCTCTTCTGTGAGAAAGAGGTTGCAGTGAATAGAAAAGCTACAACGTCTATTTTGAATTCTGCCCAGGCAGGATAAGCTGCTTCTAGCAGCTACTGCCCAGATATGGCAACAGTACTCCATCATTGGACGTACTTGGCTCTTATATAGATAGAGAATTGCATCAGCAGTGATATATCCACTGGCACAGTAGAAGGATCCCACCATTTTTCCAGCGACCTTGGCAACAATGTGTTCATTTCAAATCAGGAGTAATGGTCAAGCCCAGAAACTTGTCGAAACATGGAGCCTCCCCATTCATTTCAATTGATGCAAGATGGGGATCAGAGCGTTGATGATGTAAAGATAGAAGCTTGGTTTTAGATGCATTAAAAGTAACCAGCCACCTCTTTCCCCATTGTACTACATGCTCAAGATCAGAGGAGAGAGGATCAGAGAGAAGTTCATTATTTATTGCCTTTGATGTGTTGCCATAAATGGTAGTGTCATTAGCATAAATGTCAATGAATGATCTAAGGATGTGTTTTGGGAGATCATTGATGTAGATCAAGAAGAGAATTGGACTCCAGCATTAATACTGAGAGCTTCTGATTTCTGCCCATCAACCACTACTCTTATGAACCTATCAGGGAGAAATGATTTAATAATTGAGAAGAGATTTCCAGCTAAAACGTAACTTGAAATCTTGTGAAGTAGGCCATAACCTATCAAAAACCTTTGATAAATCAAGAGCAATTACCCTAGAAAGCAAGCCTTTGTTGAGAGATTCACTAATCCTATGATATATAACCGTTAGCACATCTGCTGTAGATCTAGCAGAACGGATACCATATTGCATGTCACTAGGTAGGTTATTTCTGCTGAAGTGGTTAACTACTTCTTTATTTAACACAGATTCAAGCAACTTACTCATGACGCACAGGAGACTAATTGGTCTGTACTGAGAAGGAGATGACCGATCACCTGAATTCTTAAATACAGGGCATACTGATGAGGTTTTCGAGAGTGTTGGGAAGCAATTTTCCTTAAAACAACGTTTAAACAGCTTTGTAAGTATGGGAGCTAGTTCTAGTTTAAGTTTTTCCAACACTTTTGCTCTTAGTTTTTTTTACCTTGCCTATTTTTAGTTTGTTTAATAAAGAAAACATTGACAATTATTATGATATTTACACTTAATTCATCTAGTTATTTCCCTTGGTTTTAGTCTATTTTATATTGTTTAATAGAGAAAATATTGAGCATTTCTATGATTTTTTTTAGTTTCATCTAGTTATATGTATTGATTTTAGTCTATTTTTATTTCGTTTAACAGAGAAAACATTGAGCATTATTATTAAGGTTTTATTTGTTTTATCTAGTTATGTTCCTTGATTATAGTCTATTTTTACCTTGTTAAATAGAATAAACATTGTGCATTATCATGAATTTTTTATTAATTTCATCTAGTTATTTCCATTCATTTTAGTCTATTTTTATTTCGTTTAATAGAGAAAACTTTGAACATTATTAAGTTTTTATTTGTTTTATCTAGTTATGTCCCTTGATTATCGTCTATTTTTACCTTGATAAATAGAGAAAACATTGTGCATTATTATGAAGATTTTAATTGTTGGATCAAGTTATCTCCCTTGATTTTAATCAATTTCTTATTTCGTTTAATTGAGAAAAATATTGAGCATCATTATTAAGTTTTTATTTGTTTTATCTAGTTATTTCCATTGTTTAGAGAAACCATTGAGAATTATAATGAATTTCTTATTAGTTTTTTTCTAGTTATTTCCCTTGAGTTTAATCTATTTTTGCCTTGTTTAATAGAGAAAACCTTGAGCAATTTCATGAACTTTTTATTAGTTTAATCTAGTTATTTCTGTTGAACCTTGTCTATTTTTACATTGTTTAATAGGAAAAATATCAAGCCAAATGATGGATTTTTTATTAGTTTCATCTAGGTATTTCCTTTGATTTAATTCAATTATACCTTGTTAAAAAGAGAAAACATTGAACATTATTATGATATTTAATTTAGTTTCATCTAGTTATTTTTTCTTAATTCTGGACTATTTTTACCTTGTTTTATTGAGAAAACATTGAGCATTATTATGATTTTGCCATTAAGTGTATATGTATATATTTCCCTTTATTTTACTCTTTTTATCTTGTATAACAGAAAATACATTGAGCAATATTATGAATTCTTTATTTGTTTCACTAAGTTATTTATCTTTATTTTTGTTAATTTTGCCTTAGAAAAAACATTGAGCATTATTATGAATTTTTTATTAGTTTGTTTCTAGTTTTTTTTTTATTATTTTAGCCTATTTTTTATATATTTAATATAGAAAACATTGAGCATTTTTAATTTGTGTTTATTAGTTTTTTGTAGATATTTCCCTTGATTTTTATCTATCTTGTTTTATAGAGAAAATATAAAGCATTATTATGATCTTTTTAGTTTCATCCTGTTATTTCTCTCGTTTCTTTTCTATGTTTAATAGTTTCTGTGTTTAATAGACAAAAAATAGCATATTATGATTTTTTATAAGATTGATCTTTATATTTTCCTTGATTTTAGTTTATATTTATCATGTCTAGAGAAAACATTGAGCATTATTATGGATTTTCTATTAGTTTCATCTGGTTATTTCCCTTGATGTTAGTATGCTTTATCTTGTTTGATAATAAAAACATTAAGCATTATTATGAATTTTTTATTAGTTTCATCTAGTTATTTCCTTTGATTTTAGTTCATTTTTATCTCGTTTCATAAAGAAAAAATTGGCATTATTATTAATTTTTTTATTAGTTGCATCCAGTTATTACCTTTGATTTTTGTCTATTACTATTTGATTTTATAGAGAAAACATTATTATGTTTTTCATCTTGTTTTTTCTCTTGATTATATTCTATTTTCACCTTCTTTAATAGAGCAAACAGTGAGCATTATTATGAGTTTTTTATTTTTTCTTTGAATTTGTCTATATTTAACTTGTTTATGAAGAAAACATTCAGCATTATTTTGAATATTTTAGTAGTTTTTTGTAGTTATTTCCTTTAATTCAAAAAATTTTAATAGGGGAAACATTGACCATCACTATTAAATTTTTTTCATTAGTTACATCCAGTTATTTCTCTTGATTTTAGTCTGTTCTTACCTTGTTTAATAGAGAAAACATTGAGAATCACTATGAATTTTTTAACTAGTTTCATCTTGTTATTTCTTGTTATTTTAGTCTATTTTTACCTTGTTTAATAGAGAAAATATTGAGCTTATGAATTTATTATTATTTTCATCAAGTAATTTCTCTTAAAGTTAGTCTATTTTTATCTGGTTTAATAGAGAAAACATTTAGCATTATTATGAATTTATTATTTGTTTCGACAAGTTATTTTCCTTGATTTAAGTCTATTTTGCCTTGTTTAATAAAGAAAAAATTGAGCATTGTTATGAATTTTTTATTATTTTTTCTAGTTGTTTCCCTTGATTTTCGTCTATTTTGCATTGTTTAACAGCGAAAACATTGAGCATTATTATAAAGTTCTTATTCATTACATTTGCTTATTTCATTTTATAGTTTAATAGAGAAAACATTAGGCATTATTATACTTTTTTTTATTAGTTTAATCTAGTCATTTTACTTGATTATAGTGTATTCATATTTTGTTTAATAGAGAAAACATTGAGCATTATTATTAATTTCTTATTAGTTTCATCAAGGTATTAACCTGGATTTCAGTCTATTTTTACCTTGTTTAATAGAGAAAACATGGAGCATTATTATGAATTTTTTTAATTTCATCTAATTATTTCCCTTGATTTTAGTCTATTTTTACTTTGTTTAATGGAGGACATATTGAGTATTATTATGAATTTTTTTATTTATTTCATCTAGTTATTTTCTTTCATTTTAGTTTAGTTTACCTTGTTTAATAGAGAAAACATTCAGAATTATTATTAATATTTTATTAATTTCATTTTTTTCTCTTGGTTTTGGTCTATTTTTACATTGTTTTATAGTGGAAACATTTAACATATTTATGAATTTTTCATTAGTTTTTTCTTGTTATTCCCCTTATAAAAGATTGAGCATTATAATGAATTTTTTATTTGTTTCATCTAGTTATTTTCTTTGATTTTAGTCATTTCATTTCATAGTCCGTCCATCGTTTAATCAGTTCAATATAGTAGCAGTGTTAATGAGGTAAGAATCCAAACTCTTTATACATGTATTTTATTGATCATGATTTAGGTAGTGTGTAATTTTGTTTTTAATAAAAAGATATTCAATATTGTTTTATTTTTTCGCACAATTTTCATTCAAAGTGATAGTCTTGAAAAAATCACAAATTTTTGGTGTCACTATTATGTCAGTCTCATATTTTTCATCTTTGTATTATTCATTTTGTTTGAATATTATTTTCGTAAAATATTATTCCCTTTTTGTAAATTGCCTATTGCCTTTATGTCAATTGCTTTTATTTATTTTAATTGCAGTTTCACTGCTGCATATGTACATGAATAAAATTATTCTAAACATAGTTTAGAATAATAAAATTATTCTAAACATAATTCAAATATTTGTTCTCTCAAGCACATCAAGAGGCTAAAGAAATCACAATATATACATTAAACAAAACTGAAACACAAATATTTTGTGTTTACATTCACGGTTTTTAAGGTATAAATAAATGACATGAAATTAATTTTTTTTTTCATAGAAATAAAACTGTATAGATGTTACCATTATGCCAAAAAGAAGTGTTGCAATATTTTTGGTATGACTATGAAAATATCTGAAAATATGAAAATATAAGAAGTTTATATTTATTCACATTGGTGATAAGAACTGGCCAATCAGATGTAACCATGCTTTACTATCATCAGCAGAAATCGGAATCACTCAATAAAATATAGTGAATCTCTGAGAATTCCATCATATAACATCACACGTCACACAGATACAGCTGGTAGAATCACACATAACTTTTCTATATCCCATTCATTGATATAGACAGTAACATTCCCGATCTGTCTTCTAGATCGTCTGATGAGTAAGCCTCACATCTAGACCTATTTCAGACATCTTGCTGCTCAACTGCTTACATAGTGTGGCACTATTTGCTAGTACTACTGGCCGTCATATTCCTCATCCCCTAGCCGGGAGGTGATTTGGTCATGCACAGGGTGATACATAAAAAGGGACCACAATGCATTGTTGACATAACTCTTTCTCTTTCCAGCCGGCAATGACGAGTTGAAGACCCGTATTTGTGCCTCTCTATAAAAAGGAAGCCACCTCCGCCCAGCATTTTAGTTAACGTTAGTTAGTTTTAAAAGTTTTAGAACCTTAATATTTGAAAGAAAAGGGTTTTCACTTCTAAGTTAATTGTTGTAAATATTGTAACATATTGTATGATAATTTTTGTAAAAAAATAAATAGTTAAGATTTCTATATATACTTGTGTTGCGTTGTTGATCTGCCTTGAACGTCGAAACGGTACCAGCATGAAGACGATTCCAGCCAAAAGACCAAAATTGACCTGGAGACGTCATCCTCAAAGAATGAAGAAACCAGAGCAGAAGGAGAGCCACACCAAAATTCCGGGTATGCCCTCACTCTTTGGTTTCAAGAAACTCCCCCCGCCTTCCTTAACCATAAAATAAGTAACTAATCACTAGGCGAACTTTGTACA
The DNA here is from genome assembly GCF_053919585.1 of Euprymna scolopes. Lineage (NCBI taxonomy): Eukaryota > Metazoa > Mollusca > Cephalopoda > Sepiida > Sepiolidae > Euprymna > Euprymna scolopes. The sequence goes on from NC_136491.1 coordinate 42,633, forward strand.
TTCTGGTGCTGTTCCCAAGACATTTTACATAACACATGGCCGGTCACAAGTACATAGCAAGCATACCCGGTGAACCAAGGGCAAGTGAAATACAAACGATTGCACTGAAAGGGACGGCTAGAATCCTGAAAAGATCTCTTGGTTGGACTCACTAAAATAGGGGTAAATGTCAGACATCTGGTTGGATGTCCCATCCCCTAGAAGAAAAAGTTTAAGAAAAATGAAAAAAAAAAAGGGTGTTAATAAAATAAATAATTCTTCACTGTTTTGCATACTCAAGATATGAAAAATGGGGAAGAAAAAAAAATTCTATATTCGAGGCCCAAATAAAATCGTCTCTCTTACCAAAGGAAAAGGTATTAGAGACAACAACTAAAAACTTACTGTCGATCGTGTCACAGATTAGCAAATATCTTAGCAAAGATATAAGAGATGTAATAGAGCTAAAGGCTCTTGCTGAGGCAGAGGAGGACTTTAGCCAAAGGGACACAACTGAGTTTACGCAAACTCAATGGATGCTTATATGGGCGATGGAATATGCAAAAATTAAGCATTCAAAACTCAAAGAAAGATGCCAAGAATGGCAAAAAATCTTTAAGCATCATTGTCCAAATAAAAAAGGCATCGCAAGAGAAAAACTCACATGCCAGAAGTTTAACTTCATGAAGAACAATGCTTTCTCTACGGAGCAGATTTCCAGCATGATTAGAGACATTCACTTGATGATTGAGGATGACATCTGCCCAATAAGCAACCCCATCCCTCTTCCCAGTGATATTACACCAGAACCCATTTCATCTCAACTACCCGACATGATCTCAGACCTAACATTGACAGAGGAGACGCATTATCAAGGGCAATGCCCAATAAACGACAGTAACTCTCCTCAAGACTCACCCCCGAAAATATCTCAACTAAAACATGGGCAAAAACAACACCGCAATGCCCCACCTGTAAACATGACACTGGATGCCGACCAGATGGAGCTGGAGGAAGAACTGGCGAATAAAATAGAAATGGCACGATGCCTGGCTGTTGGAGATCGACCCAGACTGGTGAAAATAAATTGTACCAAAGCCTTCAAGATCCTTGTTACGAAAGTGAATGATGCTCTCACAAAAATTGTCCCAACTAATGCGTCATTAACTGAAATAAACCATGCAACTTTTGGGGCAGCATGGTTTATGCAGAGGAAACTTTTACCTCAGCATAAAAAGAAAAAAGAGGGAAAATTTGAGGCCAAAACAAAAGAACCAGTCTGGAAAAGTAGGCTTCAACAGAAAATATTAAAACTCCGAAAGGAAACATCCCGGATATCTGCCTTTCTGTTATGTGACAGCCCAGGGAAAAAATTAAAAAAGAAGATGAATAAACTTAAAACTGACTATTCTCTTCATAACCAAGTGCAGCTAAGAGCTAAAATAGCAGAAAACCAAGCTGAAATAAAAGCTTTAGCTGCACAAATTAAAAACAAACAACAGAAAATAGAGTCCAAGTCATTGAATGGGTTGTTTGACAAGAACCCAAGGATGGTGTACAGAAATTTAATTAAAGAGGAAATCAAGGTAAATTCGCCACCGTCACAGGAAGAAGTGGTGTCATTCTGGAAGCCACTGTATGAGGATCCCAAACAACACCAAGAGAGGGAGTGGATATATACAATTAAAGAGGCTGTCAAGGGCAAACAAAATATGCCACCACTAAAAATCACGAAAGATGCTCTAAGGAAAAAAATCACCCATTTTGGCAACTTTAAAAGCCCAGGAATTGACAAGATCCCAAATTTCTGGCTTAAAAAACTCACAGCACTTCATGAACATTATGCACAGGCATTTACTCGTGTTGTCAGCGGTGAGGAAGATCCACCAGAATGGTTAACTCTCGGTAAAACGACTCTGGTTCCCAAGAGCCAAGAGACTCACTTGCCCAATAAATACAGGCCTATCTGCTGCCTCTCAACCACATACAAGTGGCTTACAGGAATGATTGCAGATGCAATCTATCAACACCTGACCGAGGGTGAGTACCTTGAAAACGAACAAAAGGGATGCACCAGGAATAAACTTGGTACAAAGGACCAACTGCTCCTCAACAAAACCATCCTGGAGGACTGCAAAAAGCGTCAAAGAAACTTATCAATGGCTTGGATAGACTATAAGAAGGCATTTAATAGTGCGCCTCACTCCTGGATACTGCGATGTTTGGAAATATATAATGTTGATGAGAGCATAAGGACATTCCTTAAAAAACAAATGACCATGTGGCAAACATCAATGGCTCTACACCACATGGAAGGGACAATACAAACTTCAAATCTCAGTGTCCAGCGAGGTATATTTCAAGGTGATAGCCTGTCACCATTGCTTTTCTGCCTTACTATTGACCCACTCAGCAAGCTCCTCAAAAAATGTGATGCTGGGGAAGGAAAAAAGAAAAAAGTAAAAGAGTAAATCATCTACTTTTTATGGACGATCTCAAACTCTATGCAGAGACAGAAAAACAGCTTGTCTCTTTGATTGAAAATGTAAAGACTTTTACAGATGATGTCTGCATGGAGTTTGGATTTGACAAATGTGCCAAATGCACAATAAAAAAAGGAAAAAAGACGACATCCGAAAATATTCGGTTCAATGATGGCTTGATTGAAGACCTAGGAGAGGATGCCACACATAAGTACCTCGGTATAGAGGAAAATGTAACTGTGGAGCATGAAAAAATGAGACATAAGGTGGAACAAGAATAGACATCACGCCTTAAAAAGATCCTCAAATCCGAATTAAGCCCCAAAAACAAAATAACTGCCATAAATCAACTTGCAATCCCTGTCATCACATATGGGTTTGGTATTATTGACTGGCCCCAATACAGTATCAATAGGCTAGATACAAAGACCAGGAAACTCCTAACCTTGCATAAAATAATATACCGAAATCAATGTATGGACAGGATATACCTTCCACGAAGAGAGGGTGGCCTCGGTCTCACTGAAATAAACCATGCATATCGAGCCACCATAGTAAGCATGGGGCAGTATATTAAAAGCTCAACAGATATGACAATAGAAATAGTGAGGGACCACCATGAACGTCTACCTCAACAAACCTCAGTCACAAAGCTTGCCGAAAACTTTGGGGGTGTCATACTGGAAAATACTGCTGAGGTATATGATAATCCAGCAACACAGATTGCAAGAAAAAAAGAGAAAGAAATACACCGAAATCGAAATAGACACAAGAAAGCAAGGTTGGGAACAACATAAAAGAGCAGGAAAGTTTCTGGAAGAGCTTAAACAGGAATATATAGACAGGGATGCTTCACTCCAATGGCTCAAGAGCGGGAGACTTCCATTTGATGAGGAAAGACTCATTGTAGCCAGTCAAGACCAAGGCTTACTCACAAATGGATTAAAAAAAATGGCTGGCCTACAAGCAAATGGCCAATGCCGGTTTTGCCACTCAGCAATTGAGAGCCCAAGCCACCTAATGTCTGCATGCCCAATCTTATTGGCAGATGGCCTCTACACTGCCCGCCACAACAAAGTATGTAAGTACCTTCATTGGAAAATCTGTGGAGAGATGCAGCTTGACAGAGCGACGAACATCTGGGAACATGAACCACCACCAATAACATCAAATGGAAAAGTGACCGTGTTCTATGACAAAGACATACAGGCGGGGAGATACATAAAAGACAAGGCCATCAAGCCAGATATTGTAATATGGAACAAGCCTGAAAGAACTGCGCTCATTATCGATGTTACAGTCCCAAATGATTTTGGCCTTAACAGAGCTGAACGGGAAAAAATAACAAAATATAAGTACCTAAACAATGATCTAAAAACGACATGGTCTCTGAAAGAAATAAACATTATACCGGTTGTGATAGGAGCAACTGGGTTAATAAAAAAGAATCTTCATGAATACTTAGAAACAAACCCTGGAAGACCAAGCTGTAACGAAATACAAATAGCAGCCATAAAGGGAACAGCATCTATTCTTAAAAGAGCCCTCGGATATAAATTTAAATCATAACAGAATCAAGTGTTAGCTCCAGGAGGGAACCCCTTGATCTCTTGATACTTACTGAAGTAAAATAAATAAAAAAAGTGTTATAATAGTATCACTGCAAATTAGATCCCAAATAGTTGTCCCCGACGTCAAAGTAGACTGTGCTTTGTTAAAGGTTAAAATGCAATAATAAAAGGATATCCATAATCCCGAATGCCCATTTTCTCCACATGGTACAAAAATTCATATCTCGTTTTCAGCTAAATCTTCTAACCACATCAAATCACTATGACTTATTCATTTGTTTTGTATATAGCTTAGAAAGAAAAATACAATAGATGAACATAATTTCGAGTCGTAATTCAGTCAATGCCTTGGGTGAAGTGATATAACAGAAGGGATTCAGATCCCTTTTGAGATTAGACACCTGAGAGTACAGATCGCTTCGTTTCTTCATCCGTCCATCGTTCGATCATTTCAATGTAGTAGCAGTTTTTTCTTAGTGGCAAAGAAATAAGAATCCAAAATCTTTATACATATATTGGTCAGTACAGCAGTCACAATTCTATCGCATGTGTCCTGTGTTGCTGTTATGTCTATCTCGTCCTCTTTCTTTGTTTTATTTTATTTGTTTGTATGTTACTTTTGTACAATATAATACATGTTTTGCTCATTGTCTATTGCATTAATGCTAATTGTTTTTATTTATTTTTATTACAGTGTTCACAGCTGCATATGTACATGAATAAAATTATTCTAAACATAGTTTAAAATAATTAAAATATTCTTAAAAAGTACATACAATTGTTAGTTCTCTCGAGCATATTAAAAGGCTAAAGAAATCACTATATATAACCCTAACGCCCTCTCTTGTCCGAGGGCCAGGCCGCATCCGTCACTAACCTGGTTCATGGAAGAATAATTGTGATGTACTTCTGGCCGTGTTCATCGCTCCCGGCTCGCAGGACCATAGATGCAACCCAGCAGGGCAACATTCTTACTTGTCTAGTGGTGGACCCCTCAAGGGTGATCAGACTTTCACTGGTCACGGGAAAATATCTTTCTGCTGCTCAGGGCACGCGAAATGTGCATGACCCTAAGTCCGTGTGGCAACATTGTCGATTTCGGCCATCACTCTGGCTTCATGCTGGATCCAGTCTATCTCTTTCATCATCTGGCTTCAGGGCATACCTGAAATAAACTGTATCTTCATTCAGGCCAGCAATTGAGAAAGAAAGAAAAACTCTGGTTCATCTTCGTAAAAACCAACAAAATAATTATTCATAAATCGTTCTACACATGTTTAAACTCGAGTTCTTTGATCCGAGCTTCATGATGCAGGTTGTATAACTTAAGTTCTTCTAATTAATTTCCCAGCTAAGAACAAGAGCTTTTCAACTTAGCTCTTATGAGGGCTTGGCCTCCCTCTCCCCCCAGGCGGGGTGAGAGCGATGTGGACACCTTGATGCCAGCCAGTAAAAGGACTCTAATTCTAAAAAGCCAATCGTTTTTATAAAACTGGCCTCTTCTCCCCTCTGTCATATTGAAGATTACTTTTCTTTTCTTTTTTCTGAACCTCTTTTTTTCTCTATCCCATTATCTTATTATTTTTCTTCTCTCGTGAACTCCTTTCTCTATCCCCTTATTTCATTCTTTTCATTTTCTATTTTCTTGTGACCCTCTTCTTCCTCTTTCATGACCATATCTCTCCCTGGGTTCAATTTATTTATTTATCTGTCCAACTAACTTATCACTGGCTTGGTGGCCTGGTAGTTAAATACAACAGGTGAACCCAAATGACAACATCTCCCAGACACCAAAGCAGACCTTTTGAACCCAAGTCATTGTATCTGTCTCACTCAATTAGTAGTTAAAATTCATTTTTACCAAATCCAACTAGAAAAACAATCCCTTGTTCCACGTATCCTATTATCAGATTTTATACTTTCTTTTCATTGAAAAAGATACTATTTCTTCTCTGATGGACAGAAATCTCATAAACATCTGTTTTTCCTCGACCAAGTGTCAGCATGACCCCCCCCCCCTGGCCATACCTCATCCTCTCCCATCTTCATCTAGCTGAACAGGATACCTGGCACTGCCTGGGATCCCGTTACATATATATATATATATATATATATATATATATACGAGCAAACAGTTAATAAAACATGTTAAAAAACACTTTGAAATGAGTTAAAAACATATTTAATCTGAAAAGGTAACACTAGCTAAGTGGATAGTCCTTAATCCTTTTTATTTTATATATATATATATATATATATATATATATATATATTAGTGTTGTACCGCTTAATCGGAATCGGGAATCGGAAAAATCGGTAGTTTTCGGAGTATCAGAATCGGTATCAGAATTGGAAAAATTTGTGCCTAATTTCCGATTCCAAAACTGATTCTTTTAATATTTTATTATATTAATTTTTCATTGCTGATACCGTTGATAAATATTCATTCCTTTTAAACTATTAGTAAAACTAACCTCTATAGATCATGATAACATTAAAAGAAGATTTAAATTTATTTTATCTGCGTAAAATAAACAAAATAAAAGTGAAACTTTGCGAAAATTCGCTAGATAACCTTTAGAAGAATGCAGTTTATTTTCAATGTCTTGAAAAAATTGTTTAAATTTAAAGAAATATTTTTTTCAAGAAAATGATATGAAACATTATTGCTAATTACATCAAAAGTAGTACATTATTGCTAATTACATCAAAAGTAGTACATTCTTGGCCTTTTGGTCAAGATTCTATCGGTGCGCTTCACCCAACTACCCGGACTCAGGGTTGATGAGTTTGGCAGCTATTTGGCTGACTCGCCCCGCCTCACGGCGGCTCGGGCGGCTAGCTGTGATGGTCTTATTACTGAACATGAGGTCATTACTGCGTTGAAGCAGGTCGGCTATAACAAATCCCCGGGGCTTGATGGTTTACCCTACGAGTTTTACTTGAGGCTGTCGCCCATGTTGGTCCCTATTCTGAAGGATATGTTCAACCATTGGTTTGCCCAGGGTTCCATCCCTGGACAGGTGACCAAGGGTGTGATCAAATTGCTGAGGAAAGGTCAACGGCATGGTGGGAGGGAAAACTTTGATGATTTTAGGCCCTTGACTCTGCTAAACACAGAGTTAAAGATTTTGGCAAAGATTCTTGCGAATCGCTTGCAGGTTGTCATCACTGACTTGATCGAACCGGACCAGACTTATGCTGTGAAGGGGAGATCGATTCAAGACAATTTGCACTTGATACGCTCGATCATAGAGGGGAAAGAAGACGACGCCGAAGCCGCGCTGATCAGTTTGGATCAGTCCAAGGCATTCGATAGGGTCGACCATCGGTTCCTAGGATCTGTGCTAGAGGCCGCCGGATTTAATCCGGACTTCCGCAAGTGGATCTTTGTTCTGTATGACAGGCCGACGGTAGCAGTGCAGATCAACGGTAAGCTGTCGGAGTCATTCGCTGTCTCTCGGTCGGTGCGACAGGGTTGTCCGCTGTCGCCTCTGTTGTATGTCCTGGCGTTGGAACCCCTCCTTTGCAAGTTAAGGGACGAGGCGGCTACACCAGTCCTGCGCGGAATAGCTCTCCCTGGAGGCACACGAGCCTGGGTTTCCGCGTTCGCCGATGACGTCACCGTGTTCGTGTCTTGCCTCACGGACGTTCAAGCGGTGGTCGAGGCGCTCGCTCGATACGAAGAAGTAACAGGGGCCATCTTCAACCGTAGCGAGTCTGTTGGCCTGCGGTTGGGGGCCTGGACCGGGGTAAACTCGCTTCCAGGTATTTTCAGCTGGACCGATGGACCGGTCCGCATTCTCGGTGTCTGGTTTGGACCGGGACTTCAGCTGGAAAAGTATTGGTTGGAAGTACAGTCTAAGGTCAAATCGTCAGTAAAGACTTGGATTGGAAGGAAATTGTCCTTGAAGGGTCGGGCGGAGGCGTGTGCTACATACGTCTTTCCGCTCATCCTTTACCGTTTGTCTGTACTTCCTCTCCCTGCAGAACGACTAACCCGCTTACAAGGGCGCCTCGATTCACTTTTGTGGAACGAGGGTAAGCATTATGTCTGCAGAGAGGTCTGTGTTCAAAATCCGAGCGAGGGAGGCCTGGGTCAGCCCAGTCTCTTGTGTCATAGAAACGCCGAGAGATTGGCTTTCCTGGGTCGTTCGCTTGAAGGAGACGCTCCTTGGGTCCCTGTGGTTGAGAACTCGTTTCCCAATCTCAAACCCAACCCTCCGGTAGAAGGTCGTCGTAGACCGAAGGGGGAGTCCAAGTTCTTCTCCGAATGCCGAACCGCTCTTAGAACTTTGCCGGGGACCAATGTCCTCGATCAGCCAAGGAAGAAACTGTATCGGGATTTAGTGGAGGGGACCGCGAAGGATCCACTTTGTAGGCGGATGGGATGGTCGATGGAGGTTGTCTGTTCTCAATGGTGTTGGGCCCCGGGACGGGAGGTTCTGAATAACTCGGAATTCTCCCGTACTTGGCGACTGGTCCGAAATGCGCTGCCCCTCTTCGACGTACTTTTCCGGTATAAAGAACATACCAGTCGCTTCTGTCCGTGCTGTGACGAACGCGAGCCCGAAACAATCGAGCACGCGTTTTTTAGTTGCAGCCGGATACAGCCCCTATTAAGGTACGTCGAGGGGGTAACAGCTCGCATCGATGCCGAGTGTCTGCTCGATCTCGACGTAGGAACTTTTGTGTACAACATGGAGCCGCCGTTCCCCAGGGAGGAAAGTTTGGTTTTCCTGGCGATCCTAGCAGTAGCGCGCATGACCATTTGGATCGCGCGCCTCAAGTTGGTCCACGAAGGGACATCTGTTCCTGATCGGGATCTGATCGTTTACTTTAAACATTTGCTTAAAGTAAAGATCAGATGCGATTGGAAGAGGTTGCCTAGAGTGGAATTTGACAAGAGGTGGGTGCACAGCACTAGTTTGTGCATCCGTCGAGGAGCCAAGTTTCAATACGTGTTCCCTCCTTAGGCATGGCATGGGCGGTGCTGGGTCCTACGGTACCCATCCCGCCTAGGTTAGCATTATAAGTTCAGTAAAGTAACTCTTGACTGGTGGTACAAATGAGATCCTGTTCCTGATTTTATTTTTTGGTATTAGAGAACCTCTGAGTCTGCCCAACCCCCCTGCTCCTCATCTTTATTCTCTGATGCCCCCGGTCATCCCCCTACTCAGAGGTCACCTTCCTACCCCCTCCATCCGTTGCTTTATTTTCTCCCACCTCCATTAAGGCGACTTCCCCAAACCCCATTAGGGATGCTCTGCTTGTTTTCGGTTCCCCGGAAAACAGTGGGGGATCTAGCCACATAGAATAGTACAGGGGGGTCTTACTAACAACACATTAGTAGTTTTTTCCTTTTTTTTTGAAATGAACATTTTCATTAGTTTTTTCCCACTCCACGAACATTTTATGCCAATTAATTCAAGAACTCTTTCTAATGAAATCGAACTTTATTTTCTTACACATACACACACACAAAAAAAAAAAAAAAAAAAAAAAAAAAATGCACACACAACATACAGAAATGAATATACAAATTGTACATAGTTAAATTTTACATTGAACGCTGGGGTTATTAGTTAGATTAGGATCCACAGAGTGATTGAGGTATTTTGGTAAATGTTGCCAGTCAAGAGTAAGACTTCAAAGTCTCATCTGTTACGTAGTCAAAAAGACCCTGTACCCTCCCCCTCCCAATTTCTTGTAGGGCCTTGTGCCTAATTTTGTTGAATTGAATTTTTTGTACGTTTTTTATGTTCAATTTTTTCTTTCTCAATAAAATATATAAACAAGATCAAAGTGTAGTATCTGTTCTCTCAGTTACTAAACTTTCCGCCACCGGGCTTTCGGGCTAGGTTAAGGTGTTTTCATACTAACCTTGGTTAGCAAGGACCGACCCCCTCCTTTGGGGAGTCAGGACCTAAAGGACCGACTCCACATTTGTGGGAGCTTGGACCCGGAAACCGATCCCCTTTTTTGGGAGACTGGAATCTCGGGACCAGCACCACTAGCTGGTAGTTGAGACCTGCTTTTGTTGTTTTTTGCATGCGTTTTTTCTTCGTTCCGGTCTCTTCCCTCTAGAGACAGGGGATGGTCTAATTTCTCCACACTTAATTGCCTGAGCAGCACTCTGACCTGCCAGGCCCAAACTTTGTCTATCTTCGCTGCTCTCCCAGTGGATCGAGCAGACAGGGTTCTCTTTCTCGCTTCCGTTGGGGTAAGTTAGTGGGTAGGGTGACGTGGGGTAGGGCGGGTACTTCGTTTCTGCTCCCCTCTGTGGGCAGGGATGCCTATCCCCTCTCTCTCTTAATTGCGACGCGGCACTCTGACCCGCTAGCACCCACTGCGTCTTTCTTTTCTGCTCTCCCCCCTCGCGGGGGGATCTGAGCTGCTAACCCGACATCCCCGTGAGGGGAAGTCAAAAACTCTAATTTCTTCAAAGTCCGCTCCTCCCCCTCCTCCCCCTCCATTCCCCTGGGTTTTCTTTTCCCCCACTACACTTTGGTCCGCGCCAGCGGCCAGTGAAACCGCCACGATGCCAGGCAGGAGGGGTACGTCACCCCAAATGCGCAACATCTCAACTGCGAACGACTCCCTATGTGAGGGAGCTGATGCATCTCCCGGCGAGACGGCGCCAGGAAACAAGGTAGGGCCCCGGCGCGCGGCGACCTTGGAAGAAAGCGGGAGGGTAGGGCCGCAGCCCGCGGCGACCCCCCGAAAAGCACCTGCAACCGCTCCCCACGAGGGCAACCCAGCGGAAAAAGCTGCCGTTAAGTCACAAGCTGGGGAAAGTGCAGAACCCAGCCAACCAGCTGCACCCCAGGATGGCAGAACCAAGGGAGGAAGACCGGGGAACCCATCCCCCGCTCCCCCAAAGGGCGACTCCCCAACAGAAAAGGAGGAAAACAGCACCGCGGACCAAACCGAGGCGCTGGACGAAGATGTAATAGCCTCCATCTGCTCACTATTCGGGGGGGAAGACAGTGATTGGCCCCCCAACACTCCCCAAGAGGACCAAATACGGAAAAGGGGTGACTCTCCGGCCAGTGGTAACAAAAGCAAGCTGGAAGGAGAGACACCCTTGACAGTACCCACCAAGGCTCCAGCTGGGAACACGGCACCAGAAGGGGAGACACCTCCATCCCCCAAGGGGACAGCCACCCAGCAAAGGAAGAAAATAAGAAAGGGGAGCGGCCCGGAAAGCAAACCAAGCCAGGACGAAACAACGCCAAAGACACAATGGCCTACTTTGCCTGGTAACGGCCCAGCTCCGAAACCAAAAATGCCCATAACAAGAGAGAGCCCCACAACACCAGCTACGCCCCCCCAACCCGAGTCCAGCTGACACCCACCAGGATGGAGGACCGGCATGGGGCCCCAAAGAGCAGCAAGGGAAGTTGACGCCCGAAGACTACAGAGCACTCTTCGACTCCACTTACAAGGAGTATACCCAGGGGAACAACATCCAACCCCTCCCGGGTCAAGTGGAAGTTCTGGAGAAAAGAGTGCTCTCGCTGATAACTTCAGACACCAAGACAAGGGGTCTGACGGGGGTCAACAAGGACACCATGATGAACGTGTTGCTGGAGCAGAACATTCCCGCCAACTACATCTGTAGAAGGAGTTACGCACAGTGGGATGTTCTGCTCCCCACCTCCAAAGACGCAGTCAGGCTGTCCAGGACCTGCCATCAGAGCAGGAACATAAAGCTCCAACCCATCTATATGAACAAGAGGAGAGCAAATGTTTCTGCTCTAAACGTCCCCTGCTATATGGAGGCCAAACAACTGGGGGCTATCCTAAGCCAGTATGGGGACGTAGAGGAAGTCACCCCGGTCCGCGGATTAAGAAACATCATGACCGGGGACTACAAAGTACAGATGGTCCTGGACAAGGCTGGATTCTACGCCATCCCAGCCACACTCAAGTTCGGAGAGTGGACACTCTCCCTTATAGTGGAAGGGAGGAGGCCTCATTGCTGGCTGTGCACACAACAAGGGCATATGGCGAAGGACTGTCCGAAGCGGAATGGAGGGAAGAAGCCCACAAAAGCGGCGGGAACAAGCGTGACAACAAATCAAGCCGCTGCTCCCGCGCCGGCCGCAAATCCTCCAGAGGCACCGACAGGCTGGGTGACGGTCGTAAAGAAAGGCAAGATCAACAAACAGCCATCCTTGCAGACAGTCACCCAAGACCAAGAACAACCGAAGAGCGAGACGGAGAAAATGGACACACAGACACCCTCCTCCTCAAACAAGAGGAAACTACCAGAATCTGAGGAGGAGGCCGCGTCAGAGGCAGAGGAAGAGACAACAACAGTCTCTATGGCCCTGAGCGCAACAGAGATCAGGAGGGCCAGGAGGAGGAAAAGCCGCAAGACACGCGCAAACCCTCCTACCCCCACTGAGACTGAGAAGGACTCCCTCGCAACAACAACACAGGATGAGCCCAACACCCCAGCAACCCGAACAACCTTCCCCCTCTCCTATAAAGGCCCCAAGAAACTCTTCCCGCCCCTCATCCCGTGACAGGAGCCAAAAAGAAGAAAACGAGCAGGCTACCCCCTCCCCAAGCGCTCAGCCTCCCCATCAACCAAAAGAGGTCCCCTCCCCCACTCCCAAAGTCCGCACTGAACGGACCAAAAAGCTCCCCTTCCTGCCAGGAAGCAGGATTTGTGAAACAGACCCTCTCCAACCGGCTCCGGACCTTAAAGGACAACAGAAGGTCCGGTACAATAAACTTAAAAACTTTGAAAAAGTCGGTGGAGACCTAGTAACAGACCCCACTAAATTCAAGGACGCTCCCTTGTTGACCACTTTCGTTAGGGTCGACAAGGACGCTAGGACTGGAGGAATGTGGGCAATGATTAAGGCAGCGAAGAATGCGATCCCAGGCCAGCAGCTGGTGGATAGGGACCATCCTTCACTGACCAACATTTTCTTTAAATGTGAGGGTAGAATCCCCATGTATGTACACCCATCGCTATACAGGGCACTCAAACTAACCTTCCCCCTGGACGTGGGGGGCGTGGCCAAGGATGGATCACCTTCATCGGATTTACTTACCGGCAGCCTTGGCCAGGCCTGCCATGTCCTCACTGCCCAGGATTTCAGACCCGTCTGTGACAGTGCTTGAGGTAAGTGATCATGTCTTTGAACTTGGCTACATTGAATGTGAGGGGCATCAGGTGTCGAAGCAAGGCCTCGCGCGTTGTGAGAGACTTGGTGTCCCTCAAGGTAGATATTGCCGCTATCCAGGAGACCCACTTTGTTTGTGACGGGGATTGTCAGGTGCTGGTAAACGATTACGATGTCTACTCAGCATATGGCAATACCTATAGTCGTGGAATCTCCTTGCTAGTGAGTCGCACCCTGTCAGCGTCGGTGAATGTTGTTCACGCAGGCGAGGACGGGCGGGCGCTTGTTGTTGATGTTGCTGTTAATTGTAGTGTTTTTCGGATTGTTGCTGTTTATGCTCCCAATGCTGCTGTAGAGAGGGCAACCTTTTTTCGACGGTTGGAGGGCTTCTTAGTGGATCCGGAACGGTTAGTTTTAATGGGGGATTGGAATGCAATCCTTGATCCCAAAATAGATAAGGTCGGGGGGACTAGCGGGTCGGCGTGGTGTGACAGCAGTCTGTCTGACCTGATGGCCTCGTGCGATCTCGTCGACAGATTTCGTCTGGATCATCCGGGGCGGGAGATGTGGACGTGGCATCCTGTAGTGCCTTCCCATCCAAGCACTTACTTGGATCGGATGTTAGTTAGAAGAGGCGATGTAGACTTCCTATCTTGCCCCACGTTCCACTTGCTAGGACACTCGGACCATAAACTTGTTATGGCCCGTTTGAGCTTAAGCGCTAGGCCTAAACTGGCCGGATACTGGAAGTTCAACAGCACCTTGTTGGAGCTGGAGGACTACCGGTTGAAGGTCACTGAGCTAATTCAGCGGGCTTTAGTGGGGGCGGTTACAGGGAGTAAGTGGTGGGTTAGTCTCAAGGCCAAAATTAGGCGCTTCTGTGTCCAGTATAGCCAACGCCTCGCGATAGATAAGGCTAAGGCAAAGAAGCGTTTAGAGGATAAGCTGACCCGGGCGGTGGAGGGGGGAGACCCCCTAGAGTTAGCACTAGCTAAACAAGATCTCAACCGCTTGGCTAGCGAGCGGTATGAAGGTCAAGTAGTTAGGGCTAGGTTAAACAAAGTTTCTAACGAGGCTGTGAATGTTGACGCTGTTGAGCGTAAGGCTGCTTTAAGGCGCGGTACGGATGGGTACATTCGTAAAGTACATAACCTGGAAGGACACCCCTTAGTATCGACTCGGGAGATCTGCGAGGGGTTTCGGGAGCATCTATCGGTGCGCTTCACCCAACTACCCGGACTCAGGGTTGATGAGTTTGGCAGCTATTTGGCTGACTCGCCCCGCCTCACGGCGGCTCGGGCGGCTAGCTGTGATGGTCTTATTACTGAACATGAGGTCATTACTGCGTTGAAGCAGGTCGGCTATAACAAATCCCCGGGGCTTGATGGTTTACCCTACGAGTTTTACTTGAGGCTGTCGCCCATGTTGGTCCCTATTCTGAAGGATATGTTCAACCATTGGTTTGCCCAGGGTTCCATCCCTGGACAGGTGACCAAGGGTGTGATCACATTGCTGAGGAAAGGTCAACGGCATGGTGGGAGGGAAAACTTTGATGATTTTAGGCCCTTGACTCTGCTAAACACAGAGTTAAAGATTTTGGCAAAGATTCTTGCGAATCGCTTGCAGGTTGTCATCACTGACTTGATCGAACCGGACCAGACTTATGCTATGAAGGGGAGATCGATTCAAGACAATTTGCACTTGATACGCTCGATCATAGAGGGGACAGAAGACGACGCCGAAGCCACGCTGATCAGTTTGGATCAGTCCAAGGCATTCGATAGGGTCGACCATCGGTTCCTAGGATCTGTGCTAGAGGCCGCCGGATTTAATCCGGGCTTCCGCAAGTGGATCTTTGTTCTGTATGACAGGCCGACGGTAGCGGTGCAGATCAACGGTAAGCTGTCGGAGTCATTCGCTGTCTCTCGGTCGGTGCGACAGGGTTGTCCGCTGTCGCCTCTGTTGTATGTCCTGGCATTGGAACCCCTCCTTCGCAAGTTAAGGGACGAGGCGGCTACACCAGTCCTGCGCGGAATAGCTCTCCCTGGAGGCACACGAGCCAGGGTTTCCGCGTTCGCCGATGACGTCACCGTGTTCGTGTCTTGCCTCACGGACGTTCAAGCGGTGGTCGAGGCGCTCGCTCGATACGAAGAAGTAACAGGGGCCATCTTCAACCGTAGCAAGTCTGTTGGCCTGCGGTTGGGGGCCTGGACCGGGGTAAACTCGCTTCCAGGTATTTTCAGCTGGACCGATGGACCGGTCCGCATTCTCGGTGTCTGGTTTGGACCGGGACTTCAGCTGGAAAAGAATTGGTCGGAAGTACAGTCTAAGGTCAAATCGTCAGTAAAGACTTGGATTGGAAGGAAATTGTCCTTGAAGGGTCGGGCGGAGGCGTGTGCTACATACGTCTTTCCGCTCATCCTTTACCGTTTGTCTGTACTTCCTCTCCCTGCAGAACGACTAACCCGCTTACAAGGGCGCCTCGATTCACTTTTGTGGAATGAGGGTAAGCATTATGTCTGCAGAGAGGTCTGTGTTCAAAGTCCGAGCGAGGGAGGCCTGGGTCAGCCCAGTCTCTTGTGTCATAGAAACGCTGAGAGATTGGCTTTCCTGGGTCATTCGCTTGAAGGAGACGCTCCTTGGGTCCCTGTGGTTGAGAACTCGTTTCCCAATCTCAAACCCAACCCTTCGGTAGAAGGTCGTCGTAGACCGAAGGGGGAGTCCAAGTTCTTCTCCGAATGCCGAACCGCTCTTAGAGCTTTGCCGGGGACCAATGTCCTCGATCAGCCAAGGAAGAAACTGTATCGGGATTTAGTGGAGGGGACCGCGAAGGATCCACTTTGTAGGCGGATGGGATGGTCGATGGAGGTTGTCTGTTCTCAATGGTGTTGGGCCCCGGGACGGGAGGTTCTGAATAACTCGGAATTCTCCCTGACTTGGCGACTGGTCCGAAATGCGCTGCCCCTCTTCGACGTACTTTTCCGGTATAAAGAACATACCAGTCGCTTCTGTCCGTGCTGTGACGAACGCGAGCCCGAAACAATCGAGCACGCGTTTTTTAGTTGCAGCCGGATACAGCCCCTATTAAGGTACGTCGAGGGGGTAACAGCTCGCATCGATGCCGAGTGTCTGCTCGATCTCGACGTAGGAACTTTTGTGTACAACATGGAGCCGCCGTTCCCCAGGGAGGAAAGTTTGGTTTTCCTGGCGATCCTAGCAGTAGCGCGCATGACCATTTGGATCGCGCGCCTCAAGTTGGTCCACGAAGGGACATCTGTTCCTGATCGGGATCTGATCGTTTACTTTAAACATTTGCTTAAAGTAAAGATCAGATGCGATTGGAAGAGGTTGCCTAGAGTGGAATTTGACAAGAGGTGGGTGCACAGCACTAGTTTGTGCATCCGTCGAGGAGCCAAGTTTCAATACGTGTTCCCTCCTTAGGCATGGCATGGGCGGTGCTGGGTCCTACGGTACCCATCCCGCCTAGGTTAGCATTATAAGTTCAGTAAAGTAACTCTTGACTGGTGGTACAAATGAGATCCTGTTCCTGATTTTATTTTTTGGTATTAGAGAACCTCTGAGTCTGCCCAACCCCCCTGCTCCTCATCTTTATTCTCTGATGCCCCCGGTCATCCCCCTACTCAGAGGTCACCTTCCTACCCCCTCCATCCGTTGCTTTATTTTCTCCCACCTCCATTAAGGCGACTTCCCCAAACCCCATTAGGGATGCTCTGCTTGTTTTCGGTTCCCCGGAAAACAGTGGGGGATCTAGCCACATAGAATAGTACAGGGGGGTCTTACTAACAACACATTAGTAGTTTTTTCCTTTTTTTTTTTTTTTTTTTTTTTTTTTTTTTTTGAAATGAACATTTTCATTAGTTTTTTCCCACTCCACGAACATTTTATGCCAATTAATTCAAGAACTCTTTCTAATGAAATCGAACTTTATTTTCTTACACACACACACACACAAAAAAAAAAAAAAAAAAAAAAAAAAAAAAAAAAAAAATGCACACACAACATACAGAAATGAATATACAAATTGTACATAGTTAAATTTTACATTGAACGCTGGGGTAACTAGTTAGATTAGGATCCACAGAGTGATTGAGGTATTTTGGTAAATGTTGCCAGTCAAGAGTAAGACTTCAAAGTCTCATCTGTTACGTAGTCAAAAAGACCCTGTACCCTCCCCCTCCCAATTTCTTGTAGGGCCTTGTGCCTAATTTTGTTGAATTGAATTTTTTGTACGTTTTTTATGTTCAATTTTTTCTTTCTCAATAAAATATATAAACAAGATCAAAGTGTAGTATCTGTTCTCTCAGTTACTAAACTTGACCCACCACCGGGCTTTCGGGCTAGGTTAAGGTGTTTTTTCTTACTAACTTTTGTTAGCAAGGACCGACCCCCTCCTTTGGGGAGTCAGGACCTAGAGGACCGACTCCACATTTGTGGGAGCTTGGACCCGGAAACCGATCCCCTCTTTTGGGAGACTGGAATCTCGGGACCAACACCACTATCGCTGGTAGTTGAGACCTTCTTTTTTCATTTGTTGTTTTTGCATGTTGTTTTTTCTTCGTTTCGGTCTCACTTCTCGAGACTGGGATGGTCTAATTTCTCAACACTTAATTGCCTGAGCAGCACTCTGATCTGCCAGGCCCAAACTTTGTCTATCTTCGCTGCTCTCCCAGTGGATCGAGCAGACAGGGTTCTCTTTCTCGCTTCCGTTGGGGTAAGTTAGTGGGTAGGGTGACGTGGGGTAGGGCGGGTGCTTCGTTTCTGCTCCCCTCTGTGGGCAGGGATGCCTATCCCCTCTCTCTCTTAATTGCGACGCGGCACTCTGACCCGCTAGCACCCACTGCGTCTTTCTTCTCTGCTCTCCCCCCTCGCGGGGGGATCTGAGCTGCTAACCCGACATCCCCGTGAGGGGAAGTCAAAAACTCTAATTTCTTCAAAGTCCGCTCCTCCCCCTCCTCCCCCTCCATTCCCCTGGGTTTTCTTTTCCCCCACTACACTTTGGTCCGCGCCAGCGGCCAGTGCAACCGCCACGATGCCAGGCAGGAGGGGTACGTCACCCCAAATGCGCAGCATCTCAACTGCTAACGACTCCCTATGTGAGGGAGCTGATGCATCTCCCGGCGAGACGGCGCCAGGAAACAAGGTAGGGCCCCGGCGCGCGGCGACCTTGGAAGAAAGCGGGAGGGTAGGGCCGCAGCCCGCGGCGACCCCCCGAAAAGCACCTGCAACCGCTCCCCACGAGGGCAACCCAGCGGAAAAAGCTGCCGCTAAGTCAATAGCTGGGGAAAGTGCAGAACCCAGCCAACCAGCTGCACCCCAGGACGGCAGAACCAAGGGAGGAAGACCGGGGAACCCATCCCCCGCTCCCCCAAAGGGCGACTCCCCAACAGAAAAGGAGGAAAACAGCACCGCGGACCAAACCGAGGCGCTGGATGAAGATGTAATAGCCTCCATCTGCTCACTATTCGGCGGGGAAGACAGTGATTGGCCCCCCAACACTCCCCAAGAGGACCAAATACGGAAAAAGGGTGACTCTCCGGCCAGTGGTAACAAAAGCAAGCTGGAAGGAGAGACACCCTTGACAGTACCCACCAAGGCTCCAGCTGGGAACACGGCACCAGAAGGGGAGACACCTCCATCCCCCAAGGGGACAGCCACCCAGCAAAGGAAGAAAATAAGAAAGGGGAGCGGCCCGGAAAGCAAACCAAGCCAGGACGAAACAACGCCTAAAACACAATGGCCTACTTTGCCTGGTAACGGGCCAGTTCCGAAACCAAAAAGGCCCATAACAGGGGAGAGCCCCACAACACCAGCTACGCCCCCCAACCCGAGTCCAGCTGACACCCACCAGGATGGAGGACCGGCATGGGGCCCCAAAGAGCAGCAAGGGAAGTTGACGCCCGAAGACTACAGAGCACTCTTCGACTCCACTTACAAGGAGTATACCCAGGGGAACAACATCCAACCCCTCCCGGGTCAAGTGGAAGTTCTGGAGAAAAGAGTGCTCTCGCTGATAACTTCAGACACCAAGACAAGGGGTCTGACGGGCGTCAACAAGGACACCATGATGAACGTGTTGCTGGAACAGAACATTCCCGCCAACTACATCTGTAGAAGGAGTTACGCACAGTGGGATGTTCTGCTCCCCACCTCCGAAGACGCAGTCAGGCTGTCCAGGACCTGCCATCAGAGCAGGAACATAAAGCTCCAACCCATCTATATGAACAAGAGGAGAGCAAATGTTTCTGCTCTAAACGTCCCCTGCTATATGAAGGCCAAACAACTGGGGGCTATCCTAAGCCAGTATGGGGACGTAGAGGAAGTCACCCCGGTCCGCGGATTAAGAAACATCATGACCGGGGACTACAAAGTACAGATGGTCCTGGACAAGGCTGGATTCTACGCCATCCCAGCCACACTCAAGTTCGGAGAGTGGACACTCTCCCTTATAGTGGAAGGGAGGAGGCCCCATTGCTGGCTGTGCACACAACAAGGGCATATGGCGAAGGACTGTCCGAAGAGGAATGGAGGGAAGAAGCCCACAAAAGCGGCGGGAACAAGCGTGACAACAAATCAAGCCGCTGCTCCCGCGCCGGCCGCAAATCCTCCGGAGGCACCGACAGGCTGGGTGACGGTCGTAAAGAAAGGCAAGATCAACAAACAGCCATCCTTGCAGACAGTCACCCAAGACCAAGAACAACCGAAGAGCGAGACGGAGAAAATGGACACACAGACACCCTCCTCCTCAAACAAGAGGAAACTACCAGAATCTGAGGAGGAGGCCGCGTCAGAGGCAGAGGAAGAGACAACAACAGTCTCTATGGCCCTGAGCGCAACAGAGATCAGGAGGGCCAGGAGGAGGAAAAGCCGCAAGACACGCGCAAACCCTCCTACCCCCACTGAGACTGAGAAGGACTCCCTCGCAACAACAACACAGGATGAGCCCCCTGTGATCCCAACACCCCAGCAACCCGAACAACCTTCCCCCTCTCCTATAAAGGCCCCAAGAAACTCTTCCCGCCCCTCATCCCGTGACAGGAGCCAAAAAGAAGAAAACGAGCAGGCTACCCCCTCCCCAAGCGCTCAGCCTCCCCATCAACCAAAAGAGGTCCCCTCCCCCACTCCCAAAGTCCGCACTGAACGGACCAAAAAGCTCCCCTTCCTGCCAGGAAGCAGGATTTGTGAAACAGACCCTCTCCAACCGGCTCCGGACCTTAAAGGACAACAGAAGGTCCGGTACAATAAACTTAAAAACTTTGAAAAAGTCGGTGGAGACCTAGTAACAGACCCCACTAAATTCAAGGACGCTCCCTTGTTGACCACTTTCGTTAGGGTCGACAAGGACGCTAGGACTGGAGGAATGTGGGCAATGATTAAGGCAGCGAAGAATGCGATCCCAGGCCAGCAGCTGGTGGATAGGGACCATCCTTCACTGACCAACATTTTCTTTAAATGTGAGGGTAGAATCCCCATGTATGTACACCCATCGCTATACAGGGCACTCAAACTAACCTTCCCCCTGGACGTGGGGGGCGTGGCCAAGGATGGATCACCTTCATCGGATTTACTTACCGGCAGCCTTGGCCAGGCCTGCCATGTCCTCACTGCCCAGGATTTCAGACCCGTCTGTGACAGTGCTTGAGGTAAGTGATCATGTCTTTGAACTTGGCTACATTGAATGTGAGGGGCATCAGGTGTCGAAGCAAGGCCTCGCGCGTTGTGAGAGACTTGGTGTCCCTCAAGGTAGATATTGCCGCTATCCAGGAGACCCACTTTGTTTGTGACGGGGATTGTCAGGTGCTGGTAAACGATTACGATGTCTACTCAGCATATGGCAATACCTATAGTCGTGGAATCTCCTTGCTAGTGAGTCGCACCCTGTCAGCGTCGGTGAATGTTGTTCACGCAGGCGAGGACGGGCGGGCGCTTGTTGTTGATGTTGCTGTTAATTGTAGTGTTTTTCGGATTGTTGCTGTTTATGCTCCCAATGCTGCTGTAGAGAGGGCAACCTTTTTTCGACGGTTGGAGGGCTTCTTAGTGGATCCGGAACGGTTAGTTTTAATGGGGGATTGGAATGCAATCCTTGATCCCAAAATAGATAAGGTCGGGGGGACTAGCGGGTCGGCGTGGTGTGACAGCAGTCTGTCTGACCTGATGGCCTCGTGCGATCTCGTCGACAGATTTCGTCTGGATCATCCGGGGCGGGAGATGTGGACGTGGCATCCTGTAGTGCCTTCCCATCCAAGCACTTACTTGGATCGGATGTTAGTTAGAAGAGGCGATGTAGACTTCCTATCTTGCCCCACGTTCCACTTGCTAGGACACTCGGACCATAAACTTGTTATGGCCCGTTTGAGCTTAAGTGCTAGGCCTAAACTGGCCGGATACTGGAAGTTCAACAGCACCTTGTTGGAACTGGAGGACTACCGGTTGAAGGTCACTGAGCTAATTCAGCGGGCTTTAGTGGGGGCGGTTACAGGGAGTAAGTGGTGGGTTAGTCTCAAGGCCAAAATTAGGCGCTTCTGTGTCCAGTATAGCCAACGCCTCGCGATAGATAAGGCTAAGGCAAAGAAGCGTTTAGAGGATAAGCTGACCCGGGCGGTGGAGGGGGGGACCCCCTAGAGTTAGCACTAGCTAAACAAGATCTCAACCGCTTGGCTAGCGAGCGGTATGAAGGTCAAGTAGTTAGGGCTAGGTTAAAGAAAGTTTCTAACGAGGCTGTGAATGTTGACGCTGTTGAGCGTAAGGCTGCTTTAAGGCGCGGTTCGGATGGGTACATTCGTAAAGTACATAACCTGGAAGGACACCCCTTAGTATCGACTCGGGAGATCTGCGAGGGGTTTCGGGAGCATCTATCGGTGCGCTTCACCCAACTACCCGGACTCAGGGTTGATGAGTTTGGCAGCTATTTGGCTGACTCGCCCCGCCTCACGGCGGCTTGGGCGGCTAGCTGTGATGGTCTTATTACTGAACATGAGGTCATTACTGCGTTGAAGCAGGTCGGCTATAACAAATCCCCGGGGTTTGATGGTTTACCCTACGAGTTTTACTTGAGGCTGTCGCCCATGTTGGTCCCTATTCTGAAGGATATGTTCAACCATTGGTTTGCCCAGGGTTCCATCCCTGGACAGGTGACCAAGGGTGTGATCACATTGCTGAGGAAAGGTCAACGGTATAATGGGAGGGAAAACTTTGATGATTTTAGGCCCTTGACTCTGCTAAACACAGAGTTAAAGATTTTGGCAAAGATTCTTGCGAATCGCTTGCAGGTTGTCATCACTGACTTGATCGAACCGGACCAGACTTATGCTGTGAAGGGGAGATCGATTCAAGACAATTTGCACTTGATACGCTCGATCATAGAGGGGACAGAAGACGACGCCGAAGCCGCGCTGATCAGTTTGGATCAGTCCAAGGCATTCGATAGGGTCGACCATCGGTTCCTAGGATCTGTGCTAGAGGCCGCCGGATTTAATCCGGACTTCCGCAAGTGGATCTTTGTTCTGTATGACAGGCCGACGGTAGCGGTGCAGATCAACGGTAAGCTGTCGGAGTCATTTGCTGTCTCTCGGTCGGTGCGACAGGGTTGTCCGCTGTCGCCTCTGTTGTATGTCCTGGCGTTGGAACCCCTCCTTCGCAAGTTAAGGGACGAGGCGGCTACACCAGTCCTGCGCGGAATAGCTCTCCCTGGAGGCACACGAGCCAGGGTTTCCGCGTTCGCCGATGACGTCACCGTGTTCGTGTCTTGCCTCACGGACGTTCAAGCGGTGGTCGAGGCGCTCGCTCGATACGAAGAAGTAACAGGGGCCATCTTCAACCGTAGCAAGTCTGTTGGCCTGCGGTTGGGGGCCTGGACCGGGGTAAACTCGCTTCCAGGTATTTTCAGCTGGACCGATGGACTGGTCCGCATTCTCGGTGTCTGGTTTGGACCGGGACTTCAGCTGGAAAAGAATTGGTCGGAAGTACAGTCTAAGGTCAAATCGTCAGTAAAGACTTGGATTGGAAGGAAATTGTCCTTGAAGGGTCGGGCGGAGGCGTGTGCTACATACGTCTTTCCGCTCATCCTTTACCGTTTGTCTGTACTTCCTCTCCCTGCAGAACGACTAACCCGCTTACAAGGGCGCCTCGATTCACTTTTGTGGAACGAGGGTAAGCATTATGTCTGCAGAGAGGTCTGTGTTCAAAATCCGAGCGAGGGAGGCCTGGGTCAGCCCAGTCTCTTGTGTCATAGAAACGCCGAGAGATTGGCTTTCCTGGTTCGTTCGCTTGAAGGAGACGCTCCTTGGGTCCCTGTGGTTGAGAACTCGTTTCCCAACCTCAAACCCAACCCTTCAGTAGAAGGTCGTCGTAGACCAAAGGGGGAGTCCAAGTTCTTCTCCGAATGCCGAACCACTCTTAGAGCTTTGCCGGGGACCAATGTCCTCGATCAGCCAAGGAAGAAACTGTATCGGGATTTAGTGGAGGGGACCGCGAAGGATCCACTTTGTAGGCGGATGGGATGGTCGATGGAGGTTGTCCGTTCTCAATGGCGTTGGGCGCCGGGACGGGAGATTCTGAATAACTCGGAATTCTCCCTGACTTGGCGACTGGTCCGAAATGCGCTGCCCCTCTTCGACGTACTTTTCCGGTATAAAGAACATACCAGCCGCTTCTGTCCGTGCTGTGACGAACGCGAGCCCGAAACAATCGAGCACGCGTTTTTTAGTTGCAGCCGGATACAGCCCCTATTAAGGTACGTCGAGGGGGTAACAGCTCGCATCGATGCCGAGTGTCTGCTCGATCTCGACGTAGGAACTTTTGTGTACAACATGGAGCCGCCGTTCCCCAGGGAGGAAAGTTTGGTTTTCCTGGCGATCCTAGCAGTAGCGCGCATGACCATTTGGATCGCGCGCCTCAAGTTGGTCCACGAAGGGACATCTGTTCCTGATCGGGATCTGATCGTTTACTTTAAACATTTGCTTAAAGTAAAGATCAGATGCGATTGGAAGAGGTTGCCTAGAGTGGAATTTGACAAGAGGTGGGTGCACAGCACTAGTTTGTGCATCCGTCGAGGAGCCAAGTTTCAATACGTGTTCCCTCCTTAGGCATGGCATGGGCGGTGCTGGGTCCTACGGAACCCATCCCGCCTAGGTTAGCATTATAAGTTCAGTAAAGTAACTCTTGACTGGTGGTACAAATGAGATCCTGTTCCTGATTTTATTTTTTGGTATTAGAGAACCTCCGAGTCTGCCCAAACCCCCTGCTCCTCATCTTTATTTTCTGATGCCCCCGGTCATCTCCCTACTCAGAGGTCACCTTCCTACCCCCTCCATCCGTTGCTTTATTTTCTCCCACCTCCATTAAGGCGACTTCCCCAAACCCCATTAGGGATGCTCTGCTTGTTTTCGGTTCCCCGGAAAACAGTGGGGGATCTAGCCACATAGAATAGTACAGGGGGGTCTTACTAACAACACATTAGTAGTTTTTTCCTTTTTTTTTTTTTTTTTTTTTTTTTTTTTTGAAATGAACATTTTCATTAGTTTTTTCCCACTCCACGAACATTTTATGCCAATTAATTCAAGAACTCTTTCTAATGAAATCGAACTTTATTTTCTTACACACACACACACACACACACACACACACAAAAAAAAAAAAAAAAAAAAAAATGCACACACAACATACAGAAATGAATATACAAATTGTACATAGTTAAATTTTACATTGAACGCTGGGGTTATTAGTTAGATTAGGATCCACAGAGTGATTGAGGTATTTTGGTAAATGTTGCCAGTCAAGAGTAAGACTTCAAAGTCTCATCTGTTACGTAGTCAAAAAGACCCTGTACCCTCCCCCTCCCAATTTCTTGTAGGGCCTTGTGCCTAATTTTGTTGAATTGAATTTTTTGTACGTTTTTTATGTTCAATTTTTTCTTTCTCAATAAAATATATAAACAAGATCAAAGTGTAGTATCTGTTCCGGCAGATACTGCAAGCTATGACTAGCTAGGACTAGCTATGACTAGCAAAGACCAGATGTGGGGGCAACCCCACATGCCTGACTATTAACCAGCTCCCATTTCCCACCTCTCGGGAGCTGGTCCCCTTTTTCCCTTCCCCCTCCCTTCACTCCTCACATTAAAAATTGGCCTTGTGCCTAATTTGCTCGGTGGGGGAGCAAATAAATACCATCTGTTCCGGCAGATACTGCAAGCAAAGACCATATGTGTGGGCAACCTCACATATAAGACCTTGGTCAATGTAGGGGCAACCCTTCATACCAATTGTCATTATCCAACTCCCCTACTCCCCGGGGAGTTGGTCCCCATTTCCCTTCATTCCTCACATTAAAAATCGGCCTTTTGCCTAATTTGCTCAGTGGGGGAGCAAATAAATACCATCTGTTCCGGCAGATACTACACTTAAGATAATTTGTACCAGTCAATGGAGGGGAAACCCTCTATACTGGGACAATTATTATTTTTGGTAACCAGAGTGCCCCCTTTTTGCCTACTTTAAGGGGAGCTGGTTTTTACCTCACATTAAAAACGGCCTTGTGCCTAATTTGCTCAGTGGGGGAGCAAATAAATACCATCTGTTCCGGCAGATGCTGCACTTAAGACAATTTGTACCAGTCAATGGAGGGGAAACCCTCTATACTGGGACAATTATTATTTTTGGTAACCAGAGTGCCCCCTTTTTGCCTACTTTTAGGGGAGCTGGTTTTTACCTCACATTAAAAACGGCCTTGTGCCTAATTTGCTCAGTGGGGGAGCAAATAAATACCATCTGTTCCGGCAGATGCTGCACTTAAGATAATTTGTACCAGTCAATGGAGGGGAAACCCTCTATACTGGGACAATTATTATTTTTGGTAACCAGAGTGCCCCCTTTTTGCCTACTTTTAGGGGAGCTGGTTTTTACCTCACATTAAAAACGGCCTTGTGCCTAATTTGCTCAGTGGGGGAGCAAATAAATACCATCTGTTCCGGCAGATACTGCAAGCTATGACTAGCTATGACTAGCAAAGACCAGATGTGGGGGTGCAACCCCACATGCCTGACCATTAACCAGCTCCCATTTCCCACCTCTCGGGAGCTGGTCCCCTTTTTCCCTTCCCCCTCCCTTCACTCCTCACATTAAAAATCGGCCTTGTGCCTAATTTGCTCGGTGGGAGAGCAAATAAACACCATCTGTTCCGGCAGATGCTGCACTTAAGATAATTTGTACCAGTCAATGGAGGGGAAACCCTCTATACTGGGACAATTATTATTTTTGGTAACCAGAGTGCCCCCTTTTTGCCTACTTTTAGGGGAGCTGATTTTTACCTCACATTAAAAACGGCCTTGTGCCTAATTTGCTCAGTGGGGGAGCAAATAAATACCATCTGTTCTCTCAGTTACTAAACTTTCCGCCACCGGGCTTTCGGGCTAGGTTAAGGTGTTTTCATACTAACCTTCGTTAGTAAGGACCGACACCCTCCTTTGGGGAGTCAGGACCTAAAGGACCGACTCCACATTTGTGGGAGCTTGGACCCGGAAACCGATCCCCTTTTTTGGGAGACTGGAATCTCGGGACCAGCACCACTAGCTGGTAGTTGAGACCTGCTTTTGTTGTTTTTTGCATGCGTTTTTTCTTCGTTCCGGTCTCTTCCCTCTAGAGACAGGGGATTGTCTAATTTCTCCACACTTAATTGCCTGAGCAGCACTCTGACCTGCCAGGCCCAAACTTTGTCTATCTTCGCTGCTCTCCCAGTGGATCGAGCAGACAGGGTTCTCTTTCTCGCTTCCATTGGGGTAAGTTAGTGGGTAGGGTGACGTGGGGTAGGGCGGGTGCTTCGTTTCTGCTCCCCTCTGTGGGCAGGGATGCCTATCCCCTCTCTCTCTTAATTGCGACGCGGCACTCTGACCCGCTAGCACCCACTGCGTCTTTCTTCTCTGCTTTCCCCCCCTCACGGGGGGATCTGAGCTGCTAACCCGACATCCCCGTGAGGGGAAGTCAAAAACTCTAATTTCTTCAAAGTCCGCTCCTCCTCCTCCCCCCCCTCCATTCCCCTGGGTTTTCTTTTCCCCCACTACACTTTGGTCCGCGCCAGCGGCCAGTGCAACCGCCACGATGCCAGGCAGGAGGGGTACGTCACCCCAAATGCGCAGCATCTCAACTGCTAACGACTCCCTATGTGAGGGAGCTGATGCATCTCTCGGCGAGACGGCGCCAGGAAACAAGGTAGGGCCCCGGCGCGCGGCGACCTTGGAAGAAAGCGGGAGGGTAGGGCCGCAGCCCGCGGCGACCCCCCGAAAAGCACCTGCAACCGCTCCCCACGAGGGCAACCCAGCGGAAAAAGCTGCCGTTAAGTCACTAGCTGGGGAAAGTGCAGAACCCAGCCAACCAGCTGCACCCCAGGACGGCAGAACCAAGGGAGGAAGACCGGGGAACCCATCCCCCGCTCCCCCAAAGGGCGACTCCCCAACAGAAAAGGAGGAAAACAGCACCGCGGACCAAACCGAGGCGCTGGATGAAGACGTAATAGCCTCCATCTGCTCACTATTCGGCAGGGAAGACAGTGATTGGCCCCCCAACACTCCCCAAGAGGACCAAATACGGAAAAGGGGTGACTCTCCGGCCAGTGGTAACAAAAGCAAGTTGGAAGGAGAGACACCCTTGACAGTACCCACCAAGGCTCCAGCTGGGAACACGGCACCAGAAGGGGAGACACCTTCATCCCCCAAGGGGACAGCCACCCAGCAAAGGAAGAAAATAAGAAAGGGGAGCGGCCCGGAGAGCAAACCAAGCCAGGACGAAACAACGCCAAAGACACAATGGCCTACTTTGCCTGGTAACGGCCCCGTTCCGAAACCAAAAATGCCCATGACAATGGAGAGCCCCACAACACCAGCTACGCCCCCCAACCCGAGTTCAGCTGACACCCACCAGGATGGAGGACCGGCATGGGGCCCCAAAGAGCAGCAAGGGAAGTTGACGCCCGAAGACTACAGAGCACTCTTCGACTCCACTTACAAGGAGTATACCCAGGGGAACAACATCCAACCCTTCCCGGGTCAAGTGGAAGTTCTGTAGAAAAGAGTGCTCTCGCTGATAACTTCAGACACCAAGACAAGGGGTCTGACGGGCGTCAACAAGGACACCATGATGAACGTGTTGCTGGAGCAGAACATTCCCGCCAACTACATCTGTAGAAGGAGTTACGCACAGTGGGATGTTCTGCTCCCCACCTCCGAAGACGCAGTCAGGCTGTTCAGGACCTGCCATCAGAGCAGGAACATAAAGCTCCAACCCATCTATATGAACAAGAGGAGAGCAAATGTTTCTGCTCTAAACGTCCCCTGCTATATGAAGGCCAAACAACTGGGGGCTATCCTAAGCCAGTATGGAGACGTAGAGGAAGTCACCCCGGTCCGCGGATTAAGAAACATCATGACCGGGGACTACAAAGTACAGATGGTCCTGGACAAGGCTGGATTCTACGCCATCCCAGCCACACTCAAGTTCGGAGAGTGGACACTCTCCCTTATAGTGGAAGGGAGGAGGCCTCATTGCTGGCTGTGCACACAACAAGGGCATATGGCGAAGGACTGTCCAAAGAGGAATGGAGGGAAGAAGCCCACAAAAGCGGCAGGAACAAGCGTGACAACAAATCAAGCCGCTGCTACCGCGCCGGCCGCAAATCCTCCAGAGGCACCGACAGGCTGGGTGACGGTCGTAAAGAAAGGCAAGATCAACAAACAGCCATCCTTGCAGACAGTCACCCAAGACCAAGAACAACCGAAGAGCGAGACGGAGAAAATGGACACACAGACACCCTCCTCCTCAAACAAGAGGAAACTACCAGAATCTGAGGAGGAGGCCGCGTCAGAGGCAGAGGAAGAGACAACAACAGTCTCTATGGCCCTGAGCGCAACAGAGATCAGGAGGGCCAGGAGGAGGAAAAGCCGCAAGACACGCACAAACCCTCCTACCCCCACTGAGACTGAGAAGGACTCCCTCGCAACAACAACACAGGATGAGCCCCCTGTGATCCCAACACCCCAGCAACCCGAACAACCTTCCCCCTCTCCTATAAAGGCCCCAAGAAACTCTTCCCGCCCCTCATCCCGTGACAGGAGCCAAAAAGAAGAAAACGAGCAGGCTACCCCCTCCCCAAGCGCTCAGCCTCCCCATCAACCAAAAGAGGTCCCCTCCCCCACTCCCAAAGTCCGCACTGAACGGACCAAAAAGCTCCCCTTCCTGCCAGGAAGCAGGATTTGTGAAACAGACCCTCTCCAACCGGCTCCGGACCTTAAAGGACAACAGAAGGTCCGGTACAATAAACTTAAAAACTTTGAAAAAGTCGGTGGAGACCTAGTAACAGACCCCACTAAATTCAAGGACGCTCCCTTGTTGACCACTTTCGTTAGGGTCGACAAGGACGCTAGGACTGGAGGAATGTGGGCAATGATTAAGGCAGCGAAGAATGCGATCCCAGGCCAGCAGCTGGTGGATAGGGACCATCCTTCACTGACCAACATTTTCTTTAAATGTGAGGGTAGAATCCCCATGTATGTACACCCATCGCTATACAGGGCACTCAAACTAACCTTCCCCCTGGACGTGGGGGGCGTGGCCAAGGATGGATCACC
Organism: Euprymna scolopes; assembly: GCF_053919585.1. Classification (NCBI taxonomy): domain Eukaryota; kingdom Metazoa; phylum Mollusca; class Cephalopoda; order Sepiida; family Sepiolidae; genus Euprymna; species Euprymna scolopes. Next base: position 72,442 of record NC_136491.1, read on the forward strand.
TTCATCGGATTTACTTACCGGCAGCCTTGGCCAGGCCTGCCATGTCCTCACTGCCCAGGATTTCAGACCCGTCTGTGACAGTGCTTGAGGGAAGTGATCATGTCTTTGAACTTGGCTACATTGAATGTGAGGGGCATTAGGTGTCGAAGCAAGGCCTCGCGCATTGTGAGAGACTTGGTGTCCCTCAAGGTAGATATTGCCGCTATCCAGGAGACCCACTTTGTTTGTGACGGGGATTGTCAGGTGCTGGTAAACGATTACGATGTCTACTCAGCATATGGCAATACCTATAGTCGTGGAATCTCCTTGCTAGTGAGTCGCACCCTGTCAGCGTCGGTGAATGTTGTTCACGCAGGCGAGGACGGGCGGGCGCTTGTTGTTGATGTTGCTGTTAATTGTAGTGTTTTTCGGATTGTTGCTGTTTATGCTCCCAATGCTGCTGTAGAGAGGGCAACCTTTTTTCGACGGTTGGAGGGCTTCTTAGTGGATCCGGAACGGTTAGTTTTAATGGGGGATTGGAATGCAATCCTTGATCCCAAAATAGATAAGGTCGGGGGGACTAGCGGGTCGGCGTGGTGTGACAGCAGTCTGTCTGACCTGATGGCCTCGTGCGATCTCGTCGACAGATTTCGTCTGGATCATCCGGGGCGGGAGATGTGGATGTGGCATCCTGTAGTGCCTTCCCATCCAAGCACTTACTTGGATCGGATGTTAGTTAGAAGAGGCGATGTAGACTTCCTATCTTGCCCCACGTTCCACTTGCTAGGACACTCGGACCATAAACTTGTTATGGCCCGTTTGAGCTTAAGTGCTAGGCCTAAACTGGCCGGATACTGGAAGTTCAACAGCACCTTGTTGGAGCTGGAGGACTACCGGTTGAAGGTCACTGAGCTAATTCAGCGGGCTTTAGTAAGGGCGGTTACAGGGAGTAAGTGGTGGGTTAGTCTCAAGGCCAAAATTAGGCGCTTCTCTGTCCAGTATAGCCAACGCCTCGCGATAGATAAGGCTAAGGCAAAGAAGCGTTTAGAGGATAAGCTGACCCGGGCGGTGGAGGGGGGGACCCCCTAGAGTTAGCACTAGCTAAACAAGATCTCAACCGCTTGGCTAGCGAGCGGTATGAAGGTCAAGTAGTTAGGGCTAGGTTAAAGAAAGTTTCTAACGAGGCTGTGAATGTTGACGCTGTTGAGCGTAAGGCTGCTTTAAGGCGCGGTACGGATGGGTACATTCGTAAAGTACATAACCTGGAAGGACAGCCCTTAGTATCGACTCGGGAGATCTGCGAGGGGTTTCGGGAGCATCTATCGGTGCGCTTCACCCAACTACCCGGACTCAGGGTTGATGAGTTTGGCAGCTATTTGGCTGACTCGCCCCGCCTCACGGCGGCTCGGGCGGCTAGCTGTGATGGTCTTATTACTGAACATGAGGTCATTACTGCGTTGAAGCAGGTCGGCTATAACAAATCCCCGGGGCTTGATGGTTTACCCTACGAGTTTTACTTGAGGCTGTCGCCCATGTTGGTCCCTATTCTGAAGGATATGTTCAACCATTGGTTTGCCCAGGGTTCCATCCCTGGACAGGTGACCAAGGGTGTGATCACATTGCTGAGGAAAGGTCAACAGCATGGTGGGAGGGAAAACTTTGATGATTTTAGGCCCCTGACTCTGCTAAACACAGAGTTAAAGATTTTGGCAAAGATTCTTGCGAATCGCTTGCAGGTTGTCATCACTGACTTGATCGAACCGGACCAGACTTATGCTGTGAAGGGGAGATCGATTCAAGACAACTTGCACTTGATACGCTCGATCATAGAGGGGACAGAAGACGACGCCGAAGCCGCGCTGATCAGTTTGGATCAGTCCAAGGCATCTGATAGGGTCGACCATCGGTTCCTAGGATCTGTGCTAGAGGCCGCCGGATTTAATCCGGACTTCCGCAAGTGGATCTTTGTTCTGTATGACAGGCCGATGGTAGCGGTGCAGATCAACGGTAAGCTGTCGGAGTCATTCGCTGTCTCTCGGTCGGTGCGACAGGGTTGTCCGCTGTCGCCTCTGTTGTATGTCCTGGCGTTGGAACCCCTCCTTCGCAAGTTAAGGGACGAGGCGGCTGCACCAGTCCTGCGTGGAATAGCTCTCCCTGGAGACACACGAGCCAGGGTTTCCGCGTTCGCCGATGACGTCACCGTGTTCGTGTCTTGCCTCACGGACGTTCAAGCGGTGGTCGAGGCGCTCGCTCGATACGAAGAAGTAACAGGGGCCATCTTCAACCGTAGCAAGTCTGTTGGCCTGCGGTTGGGGGCCTGGACCGGGGTAAACTCGCTTCCAGGTATTTTCAGCTGGACCGATGGACCGGTCCGCATTCTCGGTGTCTGGTTTGGACCGGGACTTCAGCTGGAAAAGAATTGGTCGGAAGTACAGTCTAAGGTCAAATCGTCAGTAAAGACTTGGATTGGAAGGAAATTGTCCTTGAAGGGTCGGGCGGAGGCGTGTGCTACATATGTCTTTCCGCTCATCCTTTACCGTTTGTCTGTACTTCCTCTCCCTGCAGAACGACTAACCCGCTTACAAGGGCGCCTCGATTCACTTTTGTGGAACGAGGGTAAGCATTATGTCTGCAGAGAGGTCTGTGTTCAAAATCCGAGCGAGGGAGGCCTGGGTCAGCCCAGTCTCTTGTGTCATAGAAACGCCGAGAGATTGGCTTTCCTGGGTCGTTCGCTTGAAGGAGACGCTCCTTGGGTCCCTGTGGTTGAGAACTCGTTTCCCAATCTCAAACCCAACCCTTCGGTAGAAGGTCGTCGTAGACCGAAGGGGGAGTCCAAGTTCTTCTCCGAATGCCGAACCGCTCTTAGAGCTTTGCCGGGGACCAATGTCCTCGATCAGCCAAGGAAGAAACTGTATCGGGATTTAGTGGAGGGGACCGCGAAGGATCCACTTTGTAGGCGGATGGGATGGTCGATGGAGGTTGTCCGTTCTCAATGGCGTTGGGCGCCGGGACGGGAGATTCTGAATAACTCGGAATTCTCCCTGACTTGGCGACTGGTCCGAAATGCGCTGCCCCTCTTCGACGTACTTTTCCGGTATAAAGAACATACCAGCCGCTTCTGTCAGTGCTGTGACGAACGCGAGCCCGAAACAATCGAGCACGCGTTTTTTAGTTGCAGCCGGATACAGCCCCTATTAAGGTACGTCGAGGGGGTAACAGCTCGCATCGATGCCGAGTGTCTGCTCGATCTCGACGTAGGAACTTTTGTGTACAACATGGAGCCGCCGTTCCCCAGGGAGGAAAGTTTGGTTTTCCTGGCGATCCTAGCAGTAGCGCGCATGACCATTTGGATCGCGCGCCTCAAGTTGGTCCACGAAGGGACATCTGTTCCTGATCGGGATCTGATCGTTTACTTTAAACATTTGCTTAAAGTAAAGATCAGATGCGATTGGAAGAGGTTGCCTAGAGTGGAATTTGACAAGAGGTGGGTGCACAGCACTAGTTTGTGCATCCGTCGAGGAGCCAAGTTTCAATACGTGTTCCCTCCTTAGGCATGGCATGGGCGGTGCTGGGTCCTACGGAACCCATCCCGCCTAGGTTAGCATTATAAGTTCAGTAAAGTAACTCTTGACTGGTGGTACAAATGAGATCCTGTTCCTGATTTTATTTTTTGGTATTAGAGAACCTCCGAGTCTGCCCAAACCCCCTGCTCCTCATCTTTATTTTCTGATGCCCCCGGTCATCTCCCTACTCAGAGGTCACCTTCCTACCCCCTCCATCCGTTGCTTTATTTTCTCCCACCTCCATTAAGGCGACTTCCCCAAACCCCATTAGGGATGCTCTGCTTGTTTTCGGTTCCCCGGAAAACAGTGGGGGATCTAGCCACATAGAATAGTACAGGGGGGTCTTACTAACAACACATTAGTAGTTTTTTCCTTTTTTTTTTTTTTTTTTTTGTTTTTTTTTTTTTTGAAATGAACATTTTCATTAGTTTTTTCCCACTCCACGAACATTTTATGCCAATTAATTCAAGAACTCTTTCTAATGAAATCGAACTTTATTTTCTTACACACACACACACACACACACACACACACAAAAAAAAAAAAAAAAAAAAAATGCACACACAACATACAGAAATGAATATACAAATTGTACATAGTTAAATTTTACATTGAACGCTGGGGTTATTAGTTAGATTAGGATCCACAGAGTGATTGAGGTATTTTGGTAAATGTTGCCAGTCAAGAGTAAGACTTCAAAGTCTCATCTGTTACGTAGTCAAAAAGACCCTGTACCCTCCCCCTCCCAATTTCTTGTAGGGCCTTGTGCCTAATTTTGTTGAATTGAATTTTTTGTACGTTTTTTATGTTCAATTTTTTCTTTCTCAATAAAATATATAAACAAGATCAAAGTGTAGTATCTGTTCCGGCAGATACTGCAAGCAAAGACCATATGTGTGGGCAACCTCACATATAAGACCTTGGTCAATGTAGGGGCAACCCTTCATACCAATTGTCATTATCCAACTCCCCTACTCCCCGGGGAGTTGGTCCCCATTTCCCTTCATTCCTCACATTAAAAATCGGCCTTTTGCCTAATTTGCTCAGTGGGGGAGCAAATAAATACCATCTGTTCCGGCAGATACTACACTTAAGATAATTTGTACCAGTCAATGGAGGGGAAACCCTCTATACTGGGACAATTATTATTTTTGGTAACCAGAGTGCCCCCTTTTTGCCTACTTTAAGGGGAGCTGGTTTTTACCTCACATTAAAAACGGCCTTGTGCCTAATTTGCTCAGTGGGGGAGCAAATAAATACCATCTGTTCCGGCAGATGCTGCACTTAAGACAATTTGTACCAGTCAATGGAGGGGAAACCCTCTATACTGGGACAATTATTATTTTTGGTAACCAGAGTGCCCCCTTTTTGCCTACTTTTAGGGGAGCTGGTTTTTACCTCACATTAAAAACGGCCTTGTGCCTAATTTGCTCAGTGGGGGAGCAAATAAATACCATCTGTTCCGGCAGATGCTGCACTTAAGATAATTTGTACCAGTCAATGGAGGGGAAACCCTCTATACTGGGACAATTATTATTTTTGGTAACCAGAGTGCCCCCTTTTTGCCTACTTTTAGGGGAGCTGGTTTTTACCTCACATTAAAAACGGCCTTGTGCCTAATTTGCTCAGTGGGGGAGCAAATAAATACCATCTGTTCCGGCAGATACTGCAAGCTATGACTAGCTATGACTAGCAAAGACCAGATGTGGGGGTGCAACCCCACATGCCTGACCATTAACCAGCTCCCATTTCCCACCTCTCGGGAGCTGGTCCCCTTTTTCCCTTCCCCCTCCCTTCACTCCTCACATTAAAAATCGGCCTTGTGCCTAATTTGCTCGGTGGGAGAGCAAATAAACACCATCTGTTCCGGCAGATGCTGCACTTAAGATAATTTGTACCAGTCAATGGAGGGGAAACCCTCTATACTGGGACAATTATTATTTTTGGTAACCAGAGTGCCCCCTTTTTGCCTACTTTTAGGGGAGCTGATTTTTACCTCACATTAAAAACGGCCTTGTGCCTAATTTGCTCAGTGGGGGAGCAAATAAATACCATCTGTTCTCTCAGTTACTAAACTTTCCGCCACCGGGCTTTCGGGCTAGGTTAAGGTGTTTTCATACTAACCTTCGTTAGTAAGGACCGACACCCTCCTTTGGGGAGTCAGGACCTAAAGGACCGACTCCACATTTGTGGGAGCTTGGACCCGGAAACCGATCCCCTTTTTTGGGAGACTGGAATCTCGGGACCAGCACCACTAGCTGGTAGTTGAGACCTGCTTTTGTTGTTTTTTGCATGCGTTTTTTCTTCGTTCCGGTCTCTTCCCTCTAGAGACAGGGGATTGTCTAATTTCTCCACACTTAATTGCCTGAGCAGCACTCTGACCTGCCAGGCCCAAACTTTGTCTATCTTCGCTGCTCTCCCAGTGGATCGAGCAGACAGGGTTCTCTTTCTCGCTTCCATTGGGGTAAGTTAGTGGGTAGGGTGACGTGGGGTAGGGCGGGTGCTTCGTTTCTGCTCCCCTCTGTGGGCAGGGATGCCTATCCCCTCTCTCTCTTAATTGCGACGCGGCACTCTGACCCGCTAGCACCCACTGCGTCTTTCTTCTCTGCTTTCCCCCCCTCACGGGGGGATCTGAGCTGCTAACCCGACATCCCCGTGAGGGGAAGTCAAAAACTCTAATTTCTTCAAAGTCCGCTCCTCCTCCTCCCCCCCCCTCCATTCCCCTGGGTTTTCTTTTCCCCCACTACACTTTGGTCCGCGCCAGCGGCCAGTGCAACCGCCACGATGCCAGGCAGGAGGGGTACGTCACCCCAAATGCGCAGCATCTCAACTGCTAACGACTCCCTATGTGAGGGAGCTGATGCATCTCTCGGCGAGACGGCGCCAGGAAACAAGGTAGGGCCCCGGCGCGCGGCGACCTTGGAAGAAAGCGGGAGGGTAGGGCCGCAGCCCGCGGCGACCCCCCGAAAAGCACCTGCAACCGCTCCCCACGAGGGCAACCCAGCGGAAAAAGCTGCCGTTAAGTCACTAGCTGGGGAAAGTGCAGAACCCAGCCAACCAGCTGCACCCCAGGACGGCAGAACCAAGGGAGGAAGACCGGGGAACCCATCCCCCGCTCCCCCAAAGGGCGACTCCCCAACAGAAAAGGAGGAAAACAGCACCGCGGACCAAACCGAGGCGCTGGATGAAGACGTAATAGCCTCCATCTGCTCACTATTCGGCAGGGAAGACAGTGATTGGCCCCCCAACACTCCCCAAGAGGACCAAATACGGAAAAGGGGTGACTCTCCGGCCAGTGGTAACAAAAGCAAGTTGGAAGGAGAGACACCCTTGACAGTACCCACCAAGGCTCCAGCTGGGAACACGGCACCAGAAGGGGAGACACCTTCATCCCCCAAGGGGACAGCCACCCAGCAAAGGAAGAAAATAAGAAAGGGGAGCGGCCCGGAGAGCAAACCAAGCCAGGACGAAACAACGCCAAAGACACAATGGCCTACTTTGCCTGGTAACGGCCCCGTTCCGAAACCAAAAATGCCCATGACAATGGAGAGCCCCACAACACCAGCTACGCCCCCCAACCCGAGTCCAGCTGACACCCACCAGGATGGAGGACCGGCATGGGGCCCCAAAGAGCAGCAAGGGAAGTTGACGCCCGAAGACTACAGAGCACTCTTCGACTCCACTTACAAGGAGTATACCCAGGGGAACAACATCCAACCCTTCCCGGGTCAAGTGGAAGTTCTGTAGAAAAGAGTGCTCTCGCTGATAACTTCAGACACCAAGACAAGGGGTCTGACGGGCGTCAACAAGGACACCATGATGAACGTGTTGCTGGAGCAGAACATTCCCGCCAACTACATCTGTAGAAGGAGTTACGCACAGTGGGATGTTCTGCTCCCCACCTCCGAAGACGCAGTCAGGCTGTTCAGGACCTGCCATCAGAGCAGGAACATAAAGCTCCAACCCATCTATATGAACAAGAGGAGAGCAAATGTTTCTGCTCTAAACGTCCCCTGCTATATGAAGGCCAAACAACTGGGGGCTATCCTAAGCCAGTATGGAGACGTAGAGGAAGTCACCCCGGTCCGCGGATTAAGAAACATCATGACCGGGGACTACAAAGTACAGATGGTCCTGGACAAGGCTGGATTCTACGCCATCCCAGCCACACTCAAGTTCGGAGAGTGGACACTCTCCCTTATAGTGGAAGGGAGGAGGCCTCATTGCTGGCTGTGCACACAACAAGGGCATATGGCGAAGGACTGTCCAAAGAGGAATGGAGGGAAGAAGCCCACAAAAGCGGCAGGAACAAGCGTGACAACAAATCAAGCCGCTGCTACCGCGCCGGCCGCAAATCCTCCAGAGGCACCGACAGGCTGGGTGACGGTCGTAAAGAAAGGCAAGATCAACAAACAGCCATCCTTGCAGACAGTCACCCAAGACCAAGAACAACCGAAGAGCGAGACGGAGAAAATGGACACACAGACACCCTCCTCCTCAAACAAGAGGAAACTACCAGAATCTGAGGAGGAGGCCGCGTCAGAGGCAGAGGAAGAGACAACAACAGTCTCTATGGCCCTGAGCGCAACAGAGATCAGGAGGGCCAGGAGGAGGAAAAGCCGCAAGACACGCACAAACCCTCCTACCCCCACTGAGACTGAGAAGGACTCCCTCGCAACAACAACACAGGATGAGCCCCCTGTGATCCCAACACCCCAGCAACCCGAACAACCTTCCCCCTCTCCTATAAAGGCCCCAAGAAACTCTTCCCGCCCCTCATCCCGTGACAGGAGCCAAAAAGAAGAAAACGAGCAGGCTACCCCCTCCCCAAGCGCTCAGCCTCCCCATCAACCAAAAGAGGTCCCCTCCCCCACTCCCAAAGTCCGCACTGAACGGACCAAAAAGCTCCCCTTCCTGCCAGGAAGCAGGATTTGTGAAACAGACCCTCTCCAACCGGCTCCGGACCTTAAAGGACAACAGAAGGTCCGGTACAATAAACTTAAAAACTTTGAAAAAGTCGGTGGAGACCTAGTAACAGACCCCACTAAATTCAAGGACGCTCCCTTGTTGACCACTTTCGTTAGGGTCGACAAGGACGCTAGGACTGGAGGAATGTGGGCAATGATTAAGGCAGCGAAGAATGCGATCCCAGGCCAGCAGCTGGTGGATAGGGACCATCCTTCACTGACCAACATTTTCTTTAAATGTGAGGGTAGAATCCCCATGTATGTACACCCATCGCTATACAGGGCACTCAAACTAACCTTCCCCCTGGACGTGGGGGGCGTGGCCAAGGATGGATCACCTTCATCGGATTTACTTACCGGCAGCCTTGGCCAGGCCTGCCATGTCCTCACTGCCCAGGATTTCAGACCCGTCTGTGACAGTGCTTGAGGGAAGTGATCATGTCTTTGAACTTGGCTACATTGAATGTGAGGGGCATTAGGTGTCGAAGCAAGGCCTCGCGCATTGTGAGAGACTTGGTGTCCCTCAAGGTAGATATTGCCGCTATCCAGGAGACCCACTTTGTTTGTGACGGGGATTGTCAGGTGCTGGTAAACGATTACGATGTCTACTCAGCATATGGCAATACCTATAGTCGTGGAATCTCCTTGCTAGTGAGTCGCACCCTGTCAGCGTCGGTGAATGTTGTTCACGCAGGCGAGGACGGGCGGGCGCTTGTTGTTGATGTTGCTGTTAATTGTAGTGTTTTTCGGATTGTTGCTGTTTATGCTCCCAATGCTGCTGTAGAGAGGGCAACCTTTTTTCGACGGTTGGAGGGCTTCTTAGTGGATCCGGAACGGTTAGTTTTAATGGGGGATTGGAATGCAATCCTTGATCCCAAAATAGATAAGGTCGGGGGGACTAGCGGGTCGGCGTGGTGTGACAGCAGTCTGTCTGACCTGATGGCCTCGTGCGATCTCGTCGACAGATTTCGTCTGGATCATCCGGGGCGGGAGATGTGGATGTGGCATCCTGTAGTGCCTTCCCATCCAAGCACTTACTTGGATCGGATGTTAGTTAGAAGAGGCGATGTAGACTTCCTATCTTGCCCCACGTTCCACTTGCTAGGACACTCGGACCATAAACTTGTTATGGCCCGTTTGAGCTTAAGTGCTAGGCCTAAACTGGCCGGATACTGGAAGTTCAACAGCACCTTGTTGGAGCTGGAGGACTACCGGTTGAAGGTCACTGAGCTAATTCAGCGGGCTTTAGTAAGGGCGGTTACAGGGAGTAAGTGGTGGGTTAGTCTCAAGGCCAAAATTAGGCGCTTCTCTGTCCAGTATAGCCAACGCCTCGCGATAGATAAGGCTAAGGCAAAGAAGCGTTTAGAGGATAAGCTGACCCGGGCGGTGGAGGGGGGGACCCCCTAGAGTTAGCACTAGCTAAACAAGATCTCAACCGCTTGGCTAGCGAGCGGTATGAAGGTCAAGTAGTTAGGGCTAGGTTAAAGAAAGTTTCTAACGAGGCTGTGAATGTTGACGCTGTTGAGCGTAAGGCTGCTTTAAGGCGCGGTACGGATGGGTACATTCGTAAAGTACATAACCTGGAAGGACAGCCCTTAGTATCGACTCGGGAGATCTGCGAGGGGTTTCGGGAGCATCTATCGGTGCGCTTCACCCAACTACCCGGACTCAGGGTTGATGAGTTTGGCAGCTATTTGGCTGACTCGCCCCGCCTCACGGCGGCTCGGGCGGCTAGCTGTGATGGTCTTATTATTGAACATGAGGTCATTACTGCGTTGAAGCAGGTCGGCTATAACAAATCCCCGGGGCTTGATGGTTTACCCTACGAGTTTTACTTGAGGCTGTCGCCCATGTTGGTCCCTATTCTGAAGGATATGTTCAACCATTGGTTTGCCCAGGGTTCCATCCCTGGACAGGTGACCAAGGGTGTGATCACATTGCTGAGGAAAGGTCAACAGCATGGTGGGAGGGAAAACTTTGATGATTTTAGGCCCCTGACTCTGCTAAACACAGAGTTAAAGATTTTGGCAAAGATTCTTGCGAATCGCTTGCAGGTTGTCATCACTGACTTGATCGAACCGGACCAGACTTATGCTGTGAAGGGGAGATCGATTCAAGACAACTTGCACTTGATACGCTCGATCATAGAGGGGACAGAAGACGACGCCGAAGCCGCGCTGATCAGTTTGGATCAGTCCAAGGCATCTGATAGGGTCGACCATCGGTTCCTAGGATCTGTGCTAGAGGCCGCCGGATTTAATCCGGACTTCCGCAAGTGGATCTTTGTTCTGTATGACAGGCCGATGGTAGCGGTGCAGATCAACGGTAAGCTGTCGGAGTCATTCGCTGTCTCTCGGTCGGTGCGACAGGGTTGTCCGCTGTCGCCTCTGTTGTATGTCCTGTCGTTGGAACCCCTCCTTTGCAAGTTAAGGGACGAGGCGGCTGCACCAGTCCTGCGTGGAATAGCTCTCCCTGGAGACACACGAGCCAGGGTTTCCGCGTTCGCCGATGACGTCACCGTGTTCGTGTCTTGCCTCACGGACGTTCAAGCGGTGGTCGAGGCGCTCGCTCGATACGAAGAAGTAACAGGGGCCATCTTCAACCGTAGCAAGTCTGTTGGCCTGCGGTTGGGGGCCTGGACCGGGGTAAACTCGCTTCCAGGTATTTTCAGCTGGACCGATGGACCGGTCCGCATTCTCGGTGTCTGGTTTGGACCGGGACTTCAGCTGGAAAAGAATTGGTCGGAAGTACAGTCTAAGGTCAAATCGTCAGTAAAGACTTGGATTGGAAGGAAATTGTCCTTGAAGGGTCGGGCGGAGGCGTGTGCTACATATGTCTTTCCGCTCATCCTTTACCGTTTGTCTGTACTTCCTCTCCCTGCAGAACGACTAACCCGCTTACAAGGGCGCCTCGATTCACTTTTGTGGAACGAGGGTAAGCATTATGTCTGCAGAGAGGTCTGTGTTCAAAATCCGAGCGAGGGAGGCCTGGGTCAGCCCAGTCTCTTGTGTCATAGAAACGCCGAGAGATTGGCTTTCCTGGGTCGTTCGCTTGAAGGAGACGCTCCTTGGGTCCCTGTGGTTGAGAACTCGTTTCCCAATCTCAAACCCAACCCTTCGGTAGAAGGTCGTCGTAGACCGAAGGGGGAGTCCAAGTTCTTCTCCGAATGCCGAACCGCTCTTAGAGCTTTGCCGGGGACCAATGTCCTCGATCAGCCAAGGAAGAAACTGTATCGGGATTTAGTGGAGGGGACCGCGAAGGATCCACTTTGTAGGCGGATGGGATGGTCGATGGAGGTTGTCCGTTCTCAATGGCGTTGGGCGCCGGGACGGGAGATTCTGAATAACTCGGAATTCTCCCTGACTTGGCGACTGGTCCGAAATGCGCTGCCCCTCTTCGACGTACTTTTCCGGTATAAAGAACATACCAGCCGCTTCTGTCAGTGCTGTGACGAACGCGAGCCCGAAACAATCGAGCACGCGTTTTTTAGTTGCAGCCGGATACAGCCCCTATTAAAGTACGTCGAGGGGGTAACAGCTCGCATCGATGCCGAGTGTCTGCTCGATCTCGATGTAGGAACTTTTGTGTACAACATGGAGCCGCCGTTCTCCAGGGAGGAAAGTTTAGTTTTCCTGGCGATCCTAGCAGTAGCGCGCATGACCATTTGGATCACGCGCCTCAAGTTGGTCCACGAAGGGACATCTGTTCCTGATCGGGATCTGATCGTTTACTTTAAACATTTGCTTAAAGTAAAGATCAGATGCGATTGGAAGGGGTTGCCTAGAGTGGAATTTGACAGGAGGTGGGTGCACAGCACTAGTTTGTGCATCCGTCGAGGAGCCAAGTTTCAATACGTGTTCCCTCCTTAGGCATGGCATGGGCGGTGCTGGGTCCTACGGAACCCATCCCGCCTAGGTTAGCATTATAAGTTCAGTAAAGTAACTCTTGACTGGTGGTACAAATGAGATCCTGTTCCTGATTTTATTTTTTGGTATTAGAGAACCTCTGAGTCTGCCCAACCCCCCCTGCTCCTCATCTTTATTTTCTGATGCTCCCGGTCATCCCCCCCACTCAGAGGTCACCTTCCTACCCCCTCCATCCGTTGCTTTATTTTCTCCCACCTCCATTAAGGCGACTTCCCCAAACCCCATTAGGGATGCTCTGCTTGTTTTCGGTTCCCCGGAAAACAGTGGGGGATCTAGCCACATAGAATAGTACAGGGGGGTCTTACTAACAACACATTAGTAGATTTTCCTTATTTTTGAAATGAACATTTTCATTAGTTTTTTCCCACTCCATGAACATTTTATGCCAATTAATTCAAGAACTCTATCTAATGAAATCGAACTTTATTTTCTCACACATACACACACACAAAAAAAAAAAAAAAAAAAAAAGATGCACACACAACATACAGAAATGAATATACAAATTGTACATAGTTAAATTTTACATTGAACGCTGGGGTTATTAGTCAGATTAGGATCCACAGAGTGATTGAGGTATTTTGGTAAATGTTGCCAGTCAAGAGTAAGACTTCAAAGTCTCATCTGTTACATAGTCAAAAAGACCCTGTACCCTCCCCCTCCCAATTTCTTGTAGGGCCTTGTGCCTAATTTTGTTGAATTGAATTTTTGGTACGTTTTTTTTTTTTTTTTTTTATGTTCAATTTTTTCTTTCTCAATAAAATATATAAACAAGATCAAAGTGTAGTATCTATTCCGGCAGATGCTGCACTTAAGATAATTTGTACCAGTCAATGGAGGGGAAACCCTCTATACTGAGACAATTATTATTTTTGGTAACCAGAGTGCCCCCTTTTTGCCTACTTCTAGGGGAGCTGGTTTTTACCTCACATTAAAAACGGCCTTGTGCCTAATTTGCTCAGTAGGGGGAGCAAATAAACACCATCTGTTCCGGCAGATACTGCAAGCTATGACTAGCTATGACTAGCTATGACTAGCAAAGACCAGATGTGGGGGCAACCCCACATGCCTGACCATTAACAAGCTCCCATTTCCCACCTCTCGGGAGCTGGTCCCCTTTTTCCCTTCCCCCTCCCTTCACTCCTCACATTAAAAATCGGCCTTGTGCCTAATTTGCTCGGTGGGGGAGCAAATAAATACCATCTGTTCCGGCAGATACTGCAAGCTATGACTAGCTATGACTAGCTATGACTAGCAAAGACCAGATGTGGGGGCAACCCCACATGCCTAACCTTTAACCAGCTCCCATTTCCACCTCTCGGGAGCTGGTCCCCTTTTTCCCTTCCCCCTCCCTTCACTCCTCACATTAAAAATCAGCCTTGTGCCTAATTTGCTCGGTGGGGGAGCAAATAAATACCATCTGTTCCGGCAGATACTGCAAGCTATGACTAACTAGGACTAGCTATGACTAGCAAAGACCAGATGTGGGGGCAACCCCACATGCCTAACCTTTAACCAGCTCCCATTTCCACCTCTCGGGAGCTGGTCCCCTTTTTCCCTTCCCCCTCCCTTCACTCCTCACATTAAAAATCGGCCTTGTGCCTAATTTGCTCGGGGGGGGAGCAAATAAACACCATCTGTTCCGGCAGATGCTGCAAGCTATGACTAGCTATGACTAGCAAAGACCAGATGTGGGGGCAACCCCACATGCCTGACCATTAACCAGCTCCCATTTCCCACCTCTCAGGAGCTGGTCCCCCTTTTCCCTTCCCCCTCCCTTCACTCCTCACATTAAAAATCGGCCTTGTGCCTAATTTGCTCGGTGGGGGAGCAAATAAATACCATCTGTTCCGACAGATACTACAAGCAAAGACCAGATGTGGGGGAAACCCCACATACCTGACCTTTAACCAGCTCCCATTTCCCACCTCTCGGGAGGTGGTCCCCTTTTTCCCTTCCCCCTCCCTTCACTCCTCACATTAAAAATTGGCCTTGTGCCTAATTTGCTCGGTGGGGGAGCAAATAAATACCATCTGTTCCTACAGATACTGCAAGCAAAGACCATATGTGGGGGCGACCCTACATATAAGACCTTGGTCAATGTAGGGGCAACCCTTCATACCAATTCTCACTATCCAGCTCCCCTACTCCCCGGGGAGTTGGTCCCCATTTCCCCTTCACTCCTCACATTAAAAATCGGCCTTGTGCCTAATTTGCTCGGTGGGGGAGCAAATAAATACCATCTGTTCTGACAGATACTGCAAGCTAGGACTAGCTATGACTAGCAAAGACCAGATGTGGGGGCAACCCCACATGCTTGACCTTTAACCAGCTCCCATTTCCCATCTCTCGGGAGCTGGTCCCCTTTTTCCCTTCCCCCTCCCTTCACCCTCACATTAAAAATCGGCCTTGTGCCTAGTTTGCTCGGTGGGGGAGCAAATAAATACCATCTGTTCCGACAGATACTGCAAGCTATGACTAGCTAGGACTAGCTATGACTAGCAAAGACCAGATGTGGGGGCAAACCCACATGCCTGACCTTTAACCAGCTCCCATTTCCCACCTCTTGGGAGCTGGTCCCCTTTTTTCCCTTCACCCTCCCTTCACTCCTCACATTAAAAATTGGCCTTGTGCCTAATTTGCTTGGTGGGGGAGCAAATAAATACCATCTGTTCCGACAGATGCTGCAAGCTATGACTAGCTATGACCAGCTATGACTAGCAAAGACCAGATGTGGGGGCAACCCCACATGCCTGACCTTTAACCAGCTCCCATTTTCCACCTCTCGGGAGCTGGTCCCCTTTTTCCCTTCCCCCTCCCTTCACTCCTCACATTAAAAATCGGCCTTGTGCCTAATTTTCTCGGTGGGGGAGCAAATAAATACCATCTCTTCTGACAGATGCTGCAAGCTATGACTAACTAGGACTAGCAAAGACCAGATGTGGGGGCAACCCCACATGCCTGACCTTTAACCAGCTCCCATTTCCCACCTCTCGGGAGCTGGTCCCCTTTTTCCCTTCCCCCTCCCTTCACTCCTCACATTAAAAATCGGCCTTGTGCCTAATTTGCTCAGTGGAGGAGCAAATAAATACCATCTGTTCTGGCAGATACTGCAAGCAAAGACCATGGGGGCAACCCCACATACCTGACCTTTAACCAGCTCCCATTTCCCACCTCTCTGGAGCTGGTCCCCCTTTTCCCTTTCCCCTCCCTTCACTCCTCACATTAAAAATTGGCCTTCTGCCTAATTTGCTCGGTGGGGGAGCAAATAAATACCATCTGTTCTTCAGATGCTGCAGTGCACTTCTATTTCTTGTTCTCTTTCGGTGGAGGAGAAATCCTTCACGACTGAGACAATTTTTATTTTTGTACCTTTTCTCCACAAAAAACGACCCTGGTGTCTAACTCTGTCCCGTGGGGAGGCATAGTAAATAGGTACATCAAAAGTAGAATATAATAGTGTTGGATTTTGTCCAGTTAGGTTTTTGTCCGCTCCCTTACTTGGCAAATATGACAAGGAATGGCGAAAAAAAGGCATTAATTTTGTTTTGTATTTTTGTAGGGGAATCGCTTTCAACTTTCATTTGATTTTTTTATTGGTTTAAGTAAATGTTTTAGAGGTCACTTGTCCATCCCCTTATCAAACGGTTTAAAAAGGTCAAGTATTTTTTCGCACCTAGTTGCCAAATATTTACAGGCTGCTTCCAAGGGAGTTCATAGTTTAATGTTAGAAGATTTCAAACGACTGTGGGAGTTTTATTTTATTTTCCTGGGGCGACTTTGTCTGACACCGTCTGTTTTTTTTTTGGGTTTTTTTCATTCTTGAACCTTAAAAACCTTAAAAATATACATGGATATATGCAATGAATTTATCAAAGTCTGGATAAAATAGATAAAGAGAAAACATTTAGAAATTTTTCAAATTGAAAAAGAAAGTATATCTACATTTAAAAGTACCCCCCACCCGCATTGAAATTCTACTTTTGAGCGATGGAATACTGTTGCCATATCTGGGCAGGAGCTGCTAAAAACAGCCTATCCTGCCTTGACAGAGTACAAAATAGACTTCATGGCTTAGTGGGGGGGTGCCCTTTTCTCTACCCTGCAACCTCTCTCCCACAGAAGAGACGTTGTGAGCCTATCCTTGTTTTATCATTATTTCCATGGCAGGTGCTCGTCTGAACTCCAATCTCTGGTCCCCCCCTCGCCAATCTTTCACGAAAAACACCCGTCTAGCTGAATCCACTGTGAAAAATTTCCCCCACTCTATATCTGTGCCTAAATCAAAACACGAATTCCATGAACAAAGCTTCTTTCTTAGAACTGCATGCCTGTGGAACTCTGTTCCGTCTGCCTGCTTCCCATCGGACTACAACTTGGATGTCTTCAAGTCCAATGTTAACAAATTCCTAATGAACCACCGCCTTAATTAAACACTCCATCAAATCTCCACACTAACGTAATGTACTTGCAATAACCCTTATCCCTGAGTGGCTTCCGGGCCTTGATAAGTGGTGATCACTGTGTAAAAAAAAAAAAAAAGAAAAGATATTTGCGAACCCACTAAAAACAAAATTATTTTAGAATTTAGGATGGAGAGTTCGTGGCCAATATAAATTTCGGGCAATTATTAAATAAATATTGATTGAAAATAGCTTGTTGTTCAAGAGTCTTTTTAAAAGCCCCCACCCCCCAATATATTAAAAAAAAAATTAAATGTGAATGGTTCTTTAAAACCAAATAAAATCGATGTTATAAGTTATGAACATGCTTTTTACTACTGTTTACATATTGAGTGTTTCTATTTACTTGCGCCCCCCCCCCAGAAAGTACAGTTAGACACAAAGTCGTTTTTAAATATGAGGAATATCCAGCTCCCAAAAGGGGCACTTTTGGTCGGAACAAAAATTAAAATTGCCTCGGTCATTTCTCCTTCATTGAACGAAAAGAAGTGAACTGTGACATCAGAACAGATACTACACTTTGTTAATGTTTCGGTCGATGTGACTTCGAACCAAAATTTTGTGCAGATTCTCGATTTCAACCGAAAAATTTCCGCATTCGAGATCTCAAAACAGAACAATTAGTATATTAATATATTTTAATTGGAGTGAGGGATTGGGGAGTCCTCTTCCGCAAGAACCAGGATCAAATTAATTTTCAATCGATATTTATTCAATAATTTCCCTTTTATTCCTAGCTGGCAAAAATGGTCCTTTTCCGTTGCCCAATTTTCTTAAATTCCTAAATTTAATATAAAATGATCACACGTTTCCCAGCCATTCTAATCGTTTTAAAGCAGTTAACTAATTTTTTTACCATTGACTCACAACCCAATCGGCAAAATCATAAAAACACAAATAATCGCTTTATTTCTTGTATCATCACGGACTTAGGGTTAGTAGTAGGAAAGGATTGTGTCGTTTATAAAATGAAGAATCGAACTTTTCTTTTAGCAACAAAAAGTTATAATCGCGATGGGCGAAAAATGAAAACGGAATAAAAAATACCGATAATTTCACGAGAATACATTATTTACATCTTTGTACCGTTTTACACGTAAATATTTAAAAATGAAATATAAACATTGCCTATAAACACTCATGATTATAAAAAAAAATAAATAAATAAATATAAAACGATTAGGAATTTAAAATAGAGGGTCGATTTCACAAATTTAACGTAAAATGAGCTGCTTTTCCAAAACATTGTAGTGTGTTACCAATTTTAAAATGTACGCTTATTGGAGGAGGGGGTGTCTAATTTTTAAGCGATTACACATGGTTTTACAACGTTGCAAATCGAACTTAATTTAGTGGGAAACAATTTAGTTAACATCCATAAAGAATTAAGGTGGCCAGAAACGATGATCATTTTACGTTAAATTTATATTTGAAACTGATCTCACACTCTAAATTCTAAAATGATCGCGGTACTTTTGCAGTTTACGTCCCCTATTAAAAAACGAAAATTAAAAAAAAAACAATTATACTCTACGTACCTGTTATGGAATGAAGTTCTCATAAAAAAAATTTCACTTAATTTCATCAAGTAGTTTTGCTTTTATCGCTAAAAGCATTCATTCGAGGCATTCGAAACAGTCAATCTAAACTACGCCATTAGCATTGATTTTGGTCGAAATATAATGGATTACTTCTCTTGGATATTGATTAAGCGATTTAGGTAAAATCCATTGAAAGCGGTCGGTGGTTCTATGAGAAAATAAAGCTGTGTACGCATTATAAATGTTTCTTTTCTGTGTCTTACGTTATACATTAGTACATTAGGGGTCATTTCGAGTTAAAAGTTTATTTACTGCACTCATCTGGACTAGAGAAAATCATGATTTAAATGTGTATGTCTCGTCTAAATAACTAATGATGAATATCTAATATGGCCGACAAGACGGGTGATCAAAAAATCAGATCGAGCGTACCGCGTACCGGAAAACGAACTGAGACTAACGAAATGAGACCTCATTTGATCTCATTTCGTTTTCCGGTACGCTCGATCTGATTTTTTGATCACCCGTCTTGTCGGCCATATTAGATATTCATCGTTAGTTATTTAGACGAGACATACACATTTAAATCATGATTTTCTCTAGTCCAGATGAGTGCAGTAAATAAACTTTTAACTCGAAATGACCCCTAATGTACTAATGTATAACATAAGACACAGAAAAGAAACATTTATAATGCGTACACAGCTTTATTTTCTCATAGAACCACCGACCACTTTCAATGGATTTTACCGCGATTTATTAGAGAAATCCCATGTTCCCGAGACTGAAAACAAGCTGTAAAAACAAAACTACTTGATGAAATTAAATGAATTTTTTTAGAACTTCATTCCATAACGGATACATAGGATGTAATTGTTTTGTTTTTTTTTTTGTCTTTTTTTTAATTTTCGTTTTTAATGAGGGACGTAAACTGCAGAAGTACTATGATCGCTTTTCTTTCCGTCAATTTAAAAAAAATGTTCTAACACGTAGCCTATAAAAGTAATATTTCATAAATATTTAAATAGGGATTTAGCTGCGTGTTAATCTACAAAGTCAGCGTCGTTGTTGTTGTCGTCGTCGTCATCATCATCATCATCATCATTTGTACTTCGTTTTGTTTTTGCTTTGTTTTATTTTTTTAGCAATGTAAAACAATTTAATGGCCTACCAAATTTTTATAATTAAAATAAAATTTTACTTCATTCATAGAGAGAAGGCACAGAAAGCTCACGCAGTCTCACGTTAAAAATATTTTTCTAAATAGTAACATTATTATTTAGAAATTCGTTCGTAACAATGAGAGATGGCATTGTTAAATATGTTGTTCTTACATCGTTTTCTTATTTTGCCTACCAATCTTCGAATATTTTCAACTATTTAACTATTTATGTAAGTAGCATGTTATACAGTAAATACGAACTGATACAATATAGCTTTGTTTTAAAATCAAAATAAATGTTTTGTTGTCTTATAATTTTTAATCAATTACAGAGCAAACATTTGAGAAAAAATATACGCGGACATTATCCAGGGGTTTATGTAATAATTTGAAAATTTACGAAAGAAACAAAACAAAAACAAAAGAAAACAAATCTCTAATTAAATATGGATTAATTTTAAAAGAATTGGAATCGGATCGGAATAGGAAATTTTGAAAGGAATCAGTAATTGTATCGGAATCGGGAAAAATTTTGGAATCGTCCCATCACTAATATATATATATATATATATATATATATATATATATATATATATATATATATATATATATAGCTGTACCCGGCCATGCGTTGCTGTGGCTCAGTTTGTTAACATGGAACACATTCCTCAAGAAAAATTGTATTTTGTATTGTTTATTTACTTTTGAGATTTTCTGCAATTTTGTTTCCTCAAAAAAAGATTCCTTTTTTACCATAAATTGTTAGGGGAAAGGTTTTTTGTTGTTGTTTTTTTTCAGGAAACTAGCACTTATTTTTTTTTTTAAGAAAATTGCCAGTGAACGTTTCTTTTTGCAAACGGAATTTTTATTATAAAAAGAAAAGATGAATGCTTTATATGAACACTGTAAATAGTTAGGTGAAAGTAGAGAAAAGATTTTTTTGTTTTTTCAAGGGAATGTACAAATGATTTTTTTGACAACAGATGTTAAGAAAATAAACAGAAAAAATACTCCCATCATTAATTAATTAATTAATTATGCAAAAAACATAAAATAAAATGTTGATTTTGTGTTTCAACATTTAAACAACGCTCGGTTGAATCCGCTGATTGCCGGTCGAACCCTAACCATAAATGGAATCAGGGGGTGGTGTCAAATTCTGCATGAGTACCATTCTTATTTTTGCAGTGGGCTATCAGCGATTGCCAACTAACAAATGTTACCAAATTGCGAAAAATTCAACAATAAAATAATTTTAATAAGTGCGTAGCTTCTAATAAAAATCCTAGTAAATCAATCCCCCTTATTTGTTCGGTTGTTGTAAAAATGGAAGGGAAACTTAAATTTCGCTTCGTTTTAATTTTTTATTTACTTTAAATTGTGCCCCTAAGGAATATAATCCAAAGAATAACAGTGCTTCTCTACTTTATTGCCGAAATTGGAGACGCCATTTTATTTAACGCACCTTCTGTTCAAAACCTGGTTCGTCTATGGCCGAAGCATGAAATAACCAAAAATGTAAACTGTAGAACGATTGCTGTTAAAAAGAAATAAAATAAATAAATAAAAACAACAACCCAGTTCCCCGTTAAAAAAAGAAAAAAAAACAATCATTTAAATTAATTTGTTGTTGACCTTTCACAGTTGTAATTCAAAATAACGTTTCCAATTATTTATTTGTTTGAAAAAAAAAGAAAAAATGTTGCTTTCATTACCAAATTGTTTTATTAAAATTCATAATATTTAATTATAAATAATATTTAGGTTTGGCAATAAATTCCTAAACTCCTGTTACAATAAGTAATTTAGGTGACTGAAATGGGAATTTAAAGATTAAGGACAAAACTGAATTTCCCCAAAGGAAAAAAAAGTGTTGGTACACGTGGAAAAAAAAAGTTACGGCCGAACCATGAAATAAATAACAGAAAATATTAACTGGAGAACGATTGCAGTTAAAACCAAAATTTAAAAAAAAACCACGTGTCCGTTATAAAACGAAATAAACAATCATTTCAATTGATTTGTTGTTGACCTTTCCAAGTTAACAACAAAAAAAAACTAATTTGTAAAAATTCAACGTTGCTTTCATGACAAAATTGTTGTATTAAAATTATAAGTTTTTTACGCAAATTTTTCGCTAAATGCTTGTCCAATTATATTTTGATAAATTATTATACAATAAATGTTTTGGTTTTGTTTCAGTATTCAAATGGCGCTCGCCCAGTTTAAACCCTGATGAATATATCATGTGATTTTCTGTTTGTAATAACCCAAAATGTTCCATGGAAAACAGGCCCGTTCTCATTAATTAAATGGAAAAATTTCAAAATAAACGGGTCCCAGAATAGACACCGCAAACCTCCCCATGTTAAGAACGGCTTTCTGAATAGACAACCCGTAACCGTGTCAGTATACCCAGAAACCTATAGAAATCGACATGTGGAATGTGAATGATGACTTTGCCGTAATGTAATAATGTACCGGCATATCATTCTATGCAGAAATTCCTAAGCTCCTTTCACACTAAGTAATTTAGGTGACTGAAAAAGGAATTTGAAGATTAAGGACAAAACTTAATTTCCCCAAGGGAAGAAAGTATGTGTACACGTGAGGAAAAAAGGTTATGAGTAATTTTTTCACGCCGAGCTAACCAATTTAGCAAAATGTTGAAGTTAAATGAACCCAATGTAAAAATGCATTTGGAGATAAATATTAGTTTTCTGTGTATAATTCAAAGATAATTAGTACAGTAAAGTCCTAAGATATTGAAGTAAATATTACAAAAAAGGAAACACCTTGTTTGTGATAAAAACAGCATCGGTATTGAAATTCATATTGCTTTGTGTTCTATCGTAACGATGTTTACAATCGCAATGAAATTGGAAAAATGGGAACATGAAAGAAACGAAACTAAAGCATATGAAACGCAGTAAACCGAAACTGAGGTTCTTAAAGGTGCATCTAGAAATTCATTGTTTACATTTTTAAATGTATTAGTTTTCGATCCGAGTGGGTAAATATTTTAAAGCACTCGTAAATTGATTTGTTACTAATCGAGCTTGATTTGTTGGTAATCGCTTTATGTGAAAATTTACAGTTTACATTTTATAATGCGATAACCAGAAAATAAATATTTAACTCTGTAATCCGAAAAACAGAAACAGAAAAAGAAATCATCTAACGAAACGAAACTAAAGGAAATGATATAATATATGTTAATGATAAAAAAAGAAAAGAAAAGGAATCACCAAGAAAAGGAGAGAATCGTTTTTTTTCCTAGTGTAATAATGTTTCGAAATAAATTGTAAATAAGTAATGTATAATTAGACGTTGTGCGTTTCCCGCAGTAGGAAGCATTTCAGGTTTTGTATGCAACTGCAAAACCCGAAATCAGTGTGCGTTCGTATTAGTCCCTTGTGAACGATGAAGCGGCGGTGTAAATGGGCAGCAGAGGAAGGAGGAATTAAATAGAGAGAAAAGATTTTACAACTTCCATTGATTGTTACAGGTTTTGGCAGTGAACTCTCACCAGAAAAAATATAGGAATGTACGATTATCGAGCAAGTGTAGAGGTAATAGGCCTATAGCACACCTCAGGCAATGTGCTCCGGTTTGTGCATATTACATTTGCATGAAATGTCTTAAGTTTTAATCCTATTATGGTCAAACTTAGAGGGGAAAAATGACTTCATTATATATATATATATATATATATATATATATATATATATATATATATACATAAATGACTTCATTTTATATATATATATATATATATATATATATATATATATATATATATATATATATATATATGGGGAGATTGAGGGGTCTATTCTGAAAACCATTTTTAACATATGCTGGTTGAGAGGCACCAACTATGACGTAACCATCTTCAGGAGCGATACTGCTCCCCATTGGGAAGATTAAACTCCCCTAAAATCCTGAGTAAGACCGGGTAAATATGCTGAGATTGTCCGTTAAGCGTTGATCAAATCCCGGACAGCAGCAAGTGACCTATAAAAGGGGACGAGTTTATTGTGTTTGGTAAAAACAGACATATTTTTATTGTTTAAAACAGTGACAGAGATGGATATTTTTATTGTTTGAAACAATGACAGGAAATGTCAGAATAAGGAAGAATGACATTCGTCTGGCCCGACGAACACTGGCTCAGACGTTCTGGGTTTCTGAGTAGAGAAATTGACAAGGTTTGACCCTTTGAGGTTGTGTTAAAAGGATTTCATTTTTGGTCCCAGATTTACAAAACTGCGGACAAATTGCTGAAATGCACACACGCAAAATATATCTGGGGATTTCCCAGAAAGCGTCTCGGACCCTGATTGGTTTAGCAGATCGCTAGACTCACTCTGTCACCTTAGTAAAAGAACGAATACCCGGATCAAAATAGACAGATTGAAGCCAAATCTCGAGAGAAACACACGCTCCCGGAAGATGCCATACCCCCTCCATCCATCCTGACCGCCATCGTGAGAACGAAGAATAAGATTTTGGAAGAATCTTGATATTTTCCGGTGTAATCAAACTGAACGTTGTATATATGTAAAAACTTGTAACTTTCATGAAATTAACTTTTTTTTTCATAGTTAGAAATCTTGAGTCTGTCTTCTGTTTCTGGCGTGCATGCGAAGTTATTTGCTTTTCAGCAGTATCAACACTGCGCTGAGATGCTGAGAACTATGTGAATACCTCCAGGCAGACAGACGATCACGACCAACAGTTTCGATGAGGTCAGAGGCCAATTGCAGACCTGTGTGGGAGACCTTTTCACACAACAACAACCGTACTTTACTTTTTTACAGGGGGGAAGCTTCAACCAGGCAACGCCGGTTAACTGGTCTTGCTAGTATATATATATATATATATATATATATATATATATATATATATATATATATATATATATTATTATTATTATTATTATTATTATTATTATTATTATTTGGGGTAAACAGTTACATATGGTCGTTACAAATAGCCATCTGTTTCAGTCAAAGAGACTTCATCAGGCGACCTGGAACCTCTCGACGCCAAAAAGAAAAATGAAAAATAGGATAGCTAAGAGAGAAATTAAAAAAGAAAAATGGAGCTCTTCAAAAAAAGTATAAACTCCCTATGAACTTTTTATACTGTTTTTAAGAGCTCCATTTTTCGTTTTTAATTTCTCTTTAATCTATCCCATTTTTCATTTTTCTTTTTGGCGTCGGGAGGTTCCAGGTCGCCTGATGAAGTCTCTTTGGCCAGTTAAAAATACATAATATACTTTGTTATTTTCTTTAATTTAATCCCTTTTTTAGAATTTATTAGACAAAATTTAACTTTTATTTTACCGTGCCAATAAATATGATCATCACTGTATGTGCATACATATATATATATATATATATATATATATATATATATATATATATATATATATATATATATATTTAATGTTGTACTTAAAGCAAATTTATGATTCAAATTATTTATATATCTAAATTACAACGAGCACTTTCTCTTTCCTGTATTTTAATTAAACTGGTGATTTCACTGTTACATTAAAATACACTCAGCTCTTTAGACTATTGCTCTAATCTCCTATAAATTATATATATATATATATGTGTGTGTGTGTGTGTGTGTGTGTGTGTGTGTGTGTGTGTGTGTGTGTGTGTGAACAAAATTGAAACGTAAATGATTTCCTGTTTGCATTTACTTTATATGGTATAAATAACTAAAATGAAATAGATTTATTTTATTTTTTTTAACAAAAATATGAAAATATTGGAAGTTTATATTAATTCACATTTGTGATATGAACTGACAAATCAGATGGAAATATGCTTTACTATCAACCAGCCAAAAATTGGAATTTACTCCGTGGAATATATTGAATCACTAAGAATTCCATCATATAACTTCATACGTTACACAAATACAGCTTTTCTATATCCCATTTCAAGAGAGTAACGTTCCCGACCCGTCTTCTAGATCGTTTGGACAAATAAGCTCACATCTAGACTTATTTCAGACATCTTACTGCTCAACTGCTTACATAGTAATCCCCTACATCAAAGTGGTATGTTCCTTGTTTGACGGGAAAATACATTAATAAAAAATATCATGATCCTGTATTTGAAAAAATATATATTCAAAATATCTTTATTTTTTTCGGCAGTCACAAAAAATCGCTTGTGTCTGGTGTCGCTGTTATGTCAATCTCACATACTCTTAGTTTGTATTATTTTGTATGTTACTTTTGTAAAATATTATACTTTTTTTAACATTGCCTATTGCATTTATGGTCATCATTTTTTTTTATTGCAATTTTCACAGCTACATATGTTCATGAATAAAATTATTCTAAACATAGTTAGAATAATAAAATTATTCTAAACATAATTCAAGCATTTGTTAGTTCTCCCAAGCATAGCAATGAACTAAAAAATCACTATACATACATATATATATAAAATTGAAACGTAAATGATTTTGTTTTCACATTCACAGCATTTTAAAGTATGAATAAATAAAATGAAATTGATTTTTTTTTATTTTTTAACAAAAATGAAACTGAATAGACGTTCCTAATATGCCAAGAAGGTGGGTTGTAATATCTTTGGCATGACTGCGAAAATATGAAAATATTGGAAGTTTATATTTATTCTCATAGATAAGAAGTGATCAATCAAATAGGACCACGCCTTACTATCAACCAGTAGAAATCGGAATTACTCTATAAAATATAATGAATCTTTTAGAATTCCCGCATATAATATCATGCGTTACACAGATACAGCTGGTAGAATCACACATATCTTTTCTATATTCCATTCCCTGGTATAGAGAGTAAAGTTCCCGATTCGTCTTCTAAATCGTTTGAACCAGTAAGCGTCACTTCTACACTTATTTTAGACTTCTTGCTGCTCAACTGATTACATAATATCACTGCAAATTATATCCAAAATAATAGTCCTTTACTACTACTGTTGCTACTACTACTACTACTACTACTACTACTACTACTACTGGACTGTGCTTTGTTTGAGGTTAAAATGCAATATAAAAAATATTATGATTTAAATAACGTGTAACCTTGTCCTATATATAATAATTTGATTACAAAAATTCCCCTCTACCAAAGTACACTAGATTTTTTTTAAACAGATGCCACATAAAAAAAGTTTTATGTCTAGACTATTAGCCACTGTATTATGTAACTTTTGAATACTATCTTACACACATTTATTCGCTATTTTAAAATTCTATATTGCATCCTAGGAGAACCACCATCACAGTCACAAAGATAATTGTTATTTTTTCCTTTAAATAAAATAGTAGTCCTACCGCTCACATTCGACACCGGGAAGTATTATGCATTTAAGTCAGATATGGGCTTTCACCCTAATTTTCTGACTCATATACTTATGCACATAACATAATCTTTCCTTTTCCCGATTCCCAAACTAATGATTTCTCTGTCCTCAGATTCCACCTAATCTCATTGGCTGAGAAGTACATATTCGTTCGTATCAGAATGTAAATCCTCATTCAAAAAAAAAAGTCGCTGAAGATATTACAAAACATGGCTTCCGCCTTACACAAGAGGCAATCATTTTAAATAAAATACTCCTATTTCACACATATTAACGCATCGAATTTTCAGAAACATCGCCACATGCAGATAGCCATTATTTTTTCTTCCCTTTATAAAAGCTAGATAAATATTCCTTTTTCTTACATTACAATTGACTAGCGTTCTTTATGGATTAAAATATTACTAACAACTAATTACACGACTCGGCTTTCCTGTTATTTGGAAGCCTTTAAACTGTCTGAGTTTTTCTCCCTTTTAAAATGTCTACATAAAACTTTCCTTTTTTCGATTCTTACGCGATTACTACAGTCAAAACACGATTTTTGTATCTCGTAATTTAGGACGCTCGATCCAACGATATTTTTTAAAAATCAAAACATAAAAACGAACGATGCGACGTATTTTTTTAATGCAATGGTGTTGATAACATTAATAATACGAAATGTAGTTTGTACGCGAAAAGGAAACCAACGATAATTTCATCAAATGAAAACATTTAAATAAGAAGCGGCCGCAACTTTTTCTTTTTAATTAAAACGTATACGGTCTGGTACAGTTATTAAAAAATTAGTCTTAAACCTGAAAAAAAAATACAAAGAATGAAACTAATAAAATAAAGAAACTTTTACGCTGTGTTTACAATCCCTCTACAACTATCATTGCATTTTCATTTTTTTTTTTTTTTTCAAAGTTGAAAACTATATGTTGGTGTTATTAATATTATAAGCTTTATTACAGTAAAAAAATAAATAAATAAATAAAAATAAACGCCGCAGCTTTAAAAGTTTCATCATAGTTTTATTAAAGAGTTTCATTCTTTGTGTTGTTTAGGTTTAAGGCTATTTTTTAATGACCGTCGTACCATACTTTTTAATTAAAAAGAAAAAATTGCCGCCGTTCCTTCCTCTGCACAGTGAACTATTGGAAACCAGCGCCAAAATTAATCTTCTGGATTACTTTTACAGTAGATATTGTTATCGAAAAGAAATAATGCAGTCATGAAGGTTTCCAATGGTTACATGTGTTTGGTTTTATAATTTAATTATAAAAACATTGAACAATAAAAATTAAGTGCTGGTTTAATTTTACAGTAGATACACTTCTGTTTACATTAAGCGATTTATCTGTGTCGACCGAACGAGTCCCTTTTACTGATTATAGCGTCCGAGGACATAACGCCTTTATACATTTTCCGTTTAGTAGTACAAATTGTACTACTATACGAAAAATGTATAAAGGCCTTATTTCAAGGTTGATAACGTTGTATGTTCGTTGTAGTTAAATCAGCTAAAGCGTTTCTTTATTTTTTTAAACACGCTTTCACTACACGCGTTGCCGTTACACGTTCGAACCTGCAAAATGTGGCTGATTTTTTATATACTGGCACTCACACGCGTACTTTCTGCTATTTACATTTTTATAGGAGGGGTGCTTAATTTTTAAAAAACTTTTTTCTTATGGCTCGCCCGGGTACTAACAGCTGCACTATAATTTTATACGGGTTTTGTTTTTATTTGAGAACACAAATAGGTCACCAACCAAAATAAATTTCCTAATCCACCATCTTTTTTTGACATTTGAGTATGTATTGTGAGAAATGTTTGTTAGTACATAGAACAATTATCACTATTATTGAATGTTTTGTTTTATTTCTACACGACAAAAACATAATACATTGTTTTCGCCTAATTCCCCCCCCCCAGTTTTAGTTCCTCTTAATAACTTTCCGTGAAGAATATTTATTTCAAAATTATAAAACAAAAAACGTTTTTGTTTCTGTTGTCTAACGTGTAATTTGCCACCTTCATTCCAGTCTTGCCAACAAAAATTCCATACCCTGAACAATACCTTGGCCGCCATATTAGTACGCACGAGCCAAACGACACTGCAACTATCAATTTCTGTTGTTCGTTCATAGTATTTGCGCGTGGGAATCCTGACAGCAATTATCAAAGTTACATTTCTGGCAAATTGTGACACTTCCACCTCGACTCACAACATGGGATGTCTATTCCGAAAGCCGTCCTCACGGGTGTCTACTTCGAAAGTCGTTCATGGGGAGATTGTGGGTGGAGAACAAACGCCGGTTAACGCGTCCTGCTAGTATTTAATTAAACTATATTCAATTATTTCTTTATTTTTTCTCAGCAAAAAAAGACTGTATGTGTCTGGTGTCGCTGTTATGTCAATCTCATATATTTTTTCTTTGTATTATTATTTTTTTTTTTTTTTTTGTATATGATTTTTGTAAAATATTTTTTTCAACATTTATGTTAATCGTTTTATTGCAGATTTTACTGCTGCATATTCACATGATTAAAATTATTCTAAATATAGTTTAGTATAACAAAATTATTCCAAACATAATTCAAGCATTTGTTAGTTCCCTCAAGCATATCAAGAGGCTAAAGAAATCACATCATTTCTATCTATTTATATTTGACCAAAATTAAAACGTAAATATTCGCAACTTTTTAAGATATAAATATATAAAGAAAATTGGTTTCTTTTTATTTTTTAACAAAAATTAAACTGAATAAACGTTCCCCTTATGCCAAAACTAAGGTTTGCAATATTTTTTTGTATGACTATATAAATATCTGAAAATATATCGGTGATAAGAACTGACCAATCAGATAGAATCATGCTTTGAACAGAAATCGAAATCACTCCATAAAATAAACTGAATCTCTCAGAAATCTAGTATATAACTTTTCATCTTCACGCGTTACACACATAAAACTTTTCTATATCACATTCCCTGATACAGACAGTAAAATTTGTAGAAGACTAGGATATAAATACCCTAACTCGCTACAAGAAAAAATAATAAAACGAATTGAACGAAGGAAACAAAGAACTCAAATGCTGGAATAAAATAAACATGTTTATTTTCTGTTGAGAAATGAAAGTCTTGGGTGTACACGTGTTCATTCAGTCGTTGACGACTATGCGCGTGGAAGAAAAGGGGAAAGCAATAGAGAAACGCGAAGTGGCAAGCCGGCCTGTAGAAAGAGAGAGCGTAGAGCGTCGCGCACATGTCTGTTTTGATGGACCAAAACGAAAGGGGAGATAGAGTGAGAAAGTAAATCCAGGTTATGGAGATAGAAAACGTATAAAATGTACGTACTGTCTGTTGGCTTTTTGCCCCACATAGTA
The DNA here is from genome assembly GCF_053919585.1 of Euprymna scolopes. Taxonomy (NCBI): domain Eukaryota; kingdom Metazoa; phylum Mollusca; class Cephalopoda; order Sepiida; family Sepiolidae; genus Euprymna; species Euprymna scolopes. Next base: position 102,802 of record NC_136491.1, read on the forward strand.
GCAAGTGGTGTGAAGTACGTGCGTGCGCGCGCATACCGAAAAGGCAGACTCTCGGTCTGTAGACTGACCAGCTAGGAGGCTGGTCTGAAAAGAGGTTGGAAACAGCTTGTCTCTTCCTTTTATAGGTGTTTCCGGTGTGTCTTTTGCGCATGTGTGGATTTCCTTTGAAAGGGGATGTGACGTTGTCAATGCGTGCGTGTATGTGCGTACGTTAGCGTGTGTGCGTGTGTGTGTGTGTGTGTGTGTGTGTGTGTGTATACACGTGAATGTGAGTGTATGTACGCAAACGTGAATATATGTACGTGTGTGGACGTGGGCGCGTATGTTTGTGTGCGCGTATGTATATGACAAGTAATATAGCTTGAAATGTGAACGCGTGTTTTTGTGTGAGACTAGAAAAGGCTCGCGCAAGTCCCCTATCCGTCCTCTATATCGTCTGGATAAATAAGCCCTACTTCTAGACCTATTTCACACATCTTGCTGCTCAACTGATCACATAGTATCATTGCTAATTATATCACAAATAGATTAAAGTGGACTCTGCCTTGCTTGAAATGGAAATGTAATAATAAAAAAAATTTGAGTTTTTTTTTTTTAAGAAAAAAATCGCATGTGTCTGATGTCGCTGTTATGTCAATCCCATAGTTTCTTTCTTTTTTTACTATTTTGCATGTTATTTTTGTAAATATCATATACCCTTTTATACAATCCTAATTGCATTGATGTAAATCGTTTTTATTTATTTTATTGCAGTTTTTACAGCTGCATGTTCATGAATAAAATTATTCTAAATATAATCTAAAAAAAAAAAATTATTCTAAGCATAATTCAAGCAAATTTGTGTTTTCTTAAGTATATATCAAAAGGATTCACAAAGTTGAAACGTAAAGAATTTTTTTATCATTTTCACCCAAACAAGGCACGGTGCTACTTTGAAGTAGGGGGGAGGGGCTACTGTCGGGGATATAAATTGCAGGGATATTATGATGGGAGATAAGCAACAAGATGTCTGTTCACGTTACACTTGAACTTCTTCGTGTCCGTACAGTTGGGAAAACAGAATCCCGGAATGGAATTCCAAAGTCTAACAGTTCTGGTGAAGAAACTATTGGAGTAAAAGGCTTTCTTACACAGATACAGCTGGTAGCATCACACATAACTTTTCTTTATCCCATTTTCTGGTATAGACAATAACGTTCCCGACCCGTTTTCCAGATCATCTGGATCAGTAAGCGTCACTTCTAAACCTAATTCAGACATCTTGCTGCTCAACTGTTTATATCACTTCTAATTATATATCAAATAGTAGTCCCCTACATCAAAGTGAACTGTATCTTGTTTGGAGTGAAAATTAAAAAAATATAAATGATTCGGCGCACAGTCACAATTCTTATGTGTCTGGTGTCGCTGTTATGTCAATCTCATATTTTCTTTCCTTGTATTATTTTTTGTTTGTATGTTATTTTTGTACATATTTTTGTACATTGCCCATTGCATTTATGTTAATCGTTTTTATTTATTTTATTAAAGTTTTCACAGCTGCATATGTACACGAATAAAATTATTCTAAACATAGTTTAGTGTAATAAAATTATTCTAAACATAATTCAAACATTTGTCTGTTCTTTCAAGAGGCTAAAGAAATCACAATATATATATATATATATATATATATATATATATATATATATGTATATATATATATATATATATATATATATATGACCAAAATTGAAACATAAATCATTTTGTTTTATATTCAAAGCTTTTTAGATATAAATATTTAAAGCTAACAGGACCTGATAACCGACGTTGCCGATGGAAGCTGCCCCGCTCATCTTGTTGAAAAATTTAAAGTACAGTTGTTGCTGTTGTGGTTACCCAACACCCAACTTCCTCATGTTAAGAAAGGCTTTCAGAATAGACGCCCCCAACCCCCTCATGTTAAGAACGGCTTTCGGAATAGTCAACGACAACATTCCCATGTTAAGAACGGCTTTCAGAACAGACACCCCACTTTGGTAGTATGGGTGACTGTCAAAATATTTGCCACAAATTTAACCTTGATAGTAGCTGTCAAGATTACCACGTGCAAATACTATGAATCAACAAAGAAGTTAGCGGGTAGCAGTGTTTGTTGGATATAATTAGATTTGATCCTTGCCCGTGTGTACTAATCTGGCGGCCAGTGATATAAAGTGCATAATACATGCTTTATATGGGGAAAACTACTTGTATCCGCCAAATATAAATCAGATTTTCTTAATCAGCATAGCGGAAAACCTATGAAAGTCGTCATTTTAAAAGAAAAATATGTAGGTGGATCTAAGATAAAAATCCCCCTAAATGCTCTATAATCAATCACCCCCCTCCTCTTCGTAAAAGTACTTTTGTTGTTGTTGCGACTGCTGCCCAACTCTCAAGATCTTTATGGTAAGAACAGCTTTCGGAACGGACACCTCCAACATCTTCATATTAAGAACGGCTTCTGGAGCGAACACCCCCCCAACCTCCTCTGATCACCCGCAACATACCCATATTAAGAACAGCTCTCGGAATAGACACCCCATCCTGTGAGTGGGAAGAAATTCGTTCAAATTTTCATGCCATAATGTAGGACGCCTAAACCCAACATCAAATAAAGAAGGTTCGTCTGGTTTACTAAGATTCGTTCATTATGAAATGAATGGCTCTCGTCTTCAGGAGGCCTCAAGTTTTGACAAGCTTCTGGGCTTGAACATTACTCCTAATCTTAAATGGAACACGTACATCAAATCTGTTGCCAAGGCTGCTGGAAAAATGGTGGGATCTTTCTATCGATCCGGTAAATATCTCACTGCTGATGCTATTCTCTATCTATATAAGAGCCAGGTACGTCCAAGGATGGAATACTGTTGCCACATCTGGGCAGGAGCTGCTAGAAAGGACTTGTCCTGCCTTGATAGAGTTCAAAATAGACTTCGTAGCCTCATAGGAGATGTCCTTTTCTCTTCCTTGCAACCTCTATCTCACAGAAGAGATGTTGCGAGTTTGTCTCTGATGTACCGTTATTTTCATGGAAAGCTTCAATCTATGGTCCCCCCTCGCCAAACTTTCACAAGAAACACTCGTCTAGCTGTACACACTATCAATAATTCCCCCCACTCTTTATCTGTGCCTAAACCTAAACGTAGATTCCATGAACAAAGCTTCTTTCTTCATATTAAAAAAAAAAGTTCGTCTTGTTTACTAAGATTCCCCCTTTAATCATCTTATAATGTAGGACGCCTAAGGCAAACATAAAAAGAAAGTTCGCCTCATTTACTAAGATTCGTTCATATTGTCATCTCATAGTTTAGGACACTGAACCACACATTAAAAAAAGAAAGATTCTCGTTTACTTAGATTCGTCCATTTAGTCAGCTCATAACTTAGGACGCTGAAACCAAACCTTAAGAAAAGAAAGCCCGTCTCGTTTACTAAGATTCGTTTATTAAGTCATATGCTAATTTAGGACGCTGGAACAAGCATTGAAAAAAGAAATTTCATTTTGTTTACTAAGATTCGTCCATTATGTCATCTCATAATGTAGGACGCTGAAATCAAACATTGAAAAAAGAAAGTTCGTCTTGTTTAATAAGATACGTTTATTATGACATCGCATAATTGAGAACGATTAAACCAAACATAATAAACGCTCATCTCATTTACTAAGATTCGTTCTTATAATACAGGACGATTACGACACTAAAACCAACGAACCGCGGTATTGTTAATAGTTAATGTTAAACATTTAAGAACGAAGATTTGACAACTTATTTCTAAAGTTTTATTACGAATACTTTTTGGTGAGGAAAAGTAAATGTTACGGTAAGTTAATGCAAACATTCGTTGTTAAGCTCGCGAAAATGCGACGATAGGAAAGTATTTTTCAAACAATGCACGGCGATATGTGTGTAGTAAAATGTGAGAGTGTAACTACGAAATGTTATGATTATTAGAGCTCTATAATATTTTTATTTGGTTTAATATTCAGAAAAATATTGATGCGTGTAGAGGTGGAGGCCATGTTGGTGAAGATGTGAAGTGTTCGTTTTTAGTACAATGTGTTAATCTGGAATTTTTACGTTTTCAGCCAATGAGAATACCCGGAATGTAAGTAGGAAGAAATCATTATTTTCATTTAAGTGTAAAGGTAGTTGTATGCCTATCAGTTATTGATGCAGTTAATAAGGGTGTCAGGGCAATATATTTATATTGTGTATATTTTTACCTGGTCTTCATTGGGGGTGGTGGGAGTACTTTTGAGGTAGAGGGAAAATACGAACTACTTCGTCTAAATATGTTGTCGGTCGTCTTAATGGCGCTCGTAGGATGTAATGTAAGATTTTATTATAACAAATAAATATGTCTGTAACGGCATGCGAAAGTTACATAAGATGTTGGGTAATAGTTTAGATATAATAAAGTTGTATGTGGCATCTGTTATTGCAAACCTACTATTAATTGGTTTAGAGGGGAATTTCTCCAATGAAAATATTGTATATAGGATGAAATTGATTTATTTTTATTTTTTTAACAAAAATTAAACTGAATAAACGATCCCCTTATGCAAAAATGAGGTTTGCAATTTTTTTGGTATGAGTATATAAATATCTGAAAATATGAAAATATTGGAAGTTTATATCTATTCACATCGGTGATAAGAACTGACCAATCAGATAGAACCACGCTTTGCTATCAACCAACAGAAATCGAAATCACTCCATAAAATAAACCGAATCTCTTAGAAATCCAGCATATAACTTTTCATCTCCACGCATTACACACAGATACAGCTGGTAGAATCACACATAACTTTTCTATATCCCATTCTCTAATACAGACAGTAACGTTCCCGATCAGTAAGCCTCACTTATAGACCTATTTCAGATATCTTCCTGCTTAACTGCTTACATAGTATCATTGCTAATCATATCCCAAATAGCAGTCACCTACATCAAAGTGGACTATGCCTTGTTTGGGGTGAAAATGCAATCATAAAAAAATATTGATAATTCCGGATGCCCGTTTTCCCCGCATCATATAAGAATTCATATCTCGTTTTCCACCAAATCTTCTGGCCAAATAAAATCATTATGACTTAAATACTTAACTATTGATACCACCTCGATCCACTGGTATATGATATAAGACAAATCTTTGGTCCTACAATAGTTGAAGACTCTTTAAATCACCTAATATCTCATTCAGAAAATCTGCGATGCTCCTAGTAAACTTTATTAACAGGGGAGGAGTGGACGAATGAGCTCATCACAAGTACGGAAAGTAACAAAAGAGTGAATCGCTCGACCTCTAGATTCCATCAGCGCCTTACGCCATAGTCGAGATCTCTTCATCGACCTGTTGCGCCTCTCCATACTCTCCTCCCTACCTGATGGAGAGTCGCCCCACAAGGTATATTATATGCAGAACAACTGGGTAAAATCCACACCCATACCGAAAGAAACAAACATCAACAAAAAGATAACGGTATCGCTTCATTTTGTCTCTCTCCTATGTATTGTCCCCTTAAATATACAGGTAACTCCAAACAAGAGAATTTAATTTTATTGTCCTTTCTTCTCTTCTTTTTTAACCTAGCATAAACTCAAAACATTCAGGAAATATTGCCCTAACGTTTTAACACAATGTCTTAAATAAATCAAATTATTTTTGTTTATTTACATGTCAATGGCCCATCTTCCACTCTCCAACTTTTACTGTCTCTCTTCTTTCTTATCTTAGACAATCCATTTCCCAATTCTCAATCTCTTCTTTTTTCATTGTCTGTCACTGCTACCAGGCATTCTTTGCTACCTTCTCCCATCACTACGACAATCTCTCTCTCTCTCTCTCTCTCTCTCTCTCTCTCTCTCTCTCTCTCTCTCTCTCTCTCTCTCTCTCTATTTGTGTGATCGCATATGTAAACACATGTTTAGGAAGAAAAAAACAAAAACCTAAACAAAATTTTCATCAAAATGGAACAAAAAATGTTTAACACCAGACATTTTTTGCAGAGTTTAAAGAATGTTTGGATGCTTGAAATTTAGCATACGTAAAAGAATCCAGGAGTGCATTAATCATATCCACCATAAGTGCATTAGATATATACACTTGCAACATTCAAGGTAGTATTCTATTGATTAATACTAAGTAAAAATAAATACATATGCAGTTGACAAGAAAATGTATTTTCCAATATATCATAAAATGGACTGTGTTGAAAGTAAAAGATATGTATATTTCACAAGAGTATAATTTTTATTGTTTCAGAAATTTACATCAAGAATTTTTATAATATCTTTTTGTAAGACACTTCGATATTTCAAGTCACCAAAGAGAATGTTGATCCATTCAAACGAAATGATACTTGTTTTTTCTCATGAATGCTGGATATTCTGCAAAATTAAAAACAATTAAATCATAAATTTCAAGAAAAGAGTAATTTTATATGTTTATTGCAAATACAATTATCAAAAATTATGAACATAAAAACAAAATTTATATTATTAAGTGTTATACACGATTTTATTAAGTCCACAAATGCATTCTAGATCAAATTAAAAATATAATGAAGCCAATTGTTGCAATACTTATTCATTAATAAAATAAATGAATTCCTTTGTATATTGAACTAAATATAAACAAAATCTTCAATATTATATCCAAAGTGTAATAAGTGTATTTACACAATGTTTATAGTCTACAAAATAAATAGATTTTTTAAATACATCTGAAAAGCTTACATACCTTACTGATTGTCTTCAAAAACAATTATAATAATCTTATTTTGTTTGCAACACTGTTCAACTAATGCATCACAATGCATGTAATAAATCCAGTCATTCTCTTCCATTGCTCTTGGTTCAACTAATTAATCTATAATATTTGAAAGGTACTGATACAGTTAGTACCTCATGCTAAAACCAATATTTCTTTGGATTCTTTCAGCTGTTTATGTAAACAGCTGGAAGATTCTGAATAGAAACGTTTTGTACCTTAAAATTAAAACTATGCAACACTAAAAAAAAAAACAGGTAAAATTATTAAGAATTTAAAGCTAGAAAAAGCAGTCTTTATATGAAACATTTTCTAAAGAAATATTTTTTTTTGATGAAGAAAATATAGTGACTCAACTGGTATAAGTTTTTATAAGAACTCTTTCATGATAAAGTTAAGGATTATTTAATTTATTTTCAGTTTGTTTCAATAATCTTTTTTGCATTATTACAGGTTTTAACTCAGGACAGTTGGTATTAGGGTAGTTTAGTGTTAGGTTTGAGATAGATTATGGTTATTTTGATGTTACGTTAGGCCGAGGGTAAAACAAGTTTTATTTTACATTTTTAGTTTGAGATAAGAAGTTTGAGAGAAAAAGAAAACAGTGTTTACATTTTATTTAGTTTTCAGGAGACTGAGTCGTGTGTCTTTAAATGTTGGCATGATTATTGCTTTAATTGTTTTAATGAAATTTACACTTTATAAAATTTTCAATTGAACGTCATTGTCTGCTGTAATCTGATTAGCTAAGCGCATTAGGATCGTCTGTGTTTTATGCAAACTGTTGGAAGATACCAATGAAAAGTCAGTTTCAGCATGAGTTACAAACTTTACAAGTATCAATATAACCAAAGAAAACCATTCGCATTTTTCACGTATTTCATGAAATATTTTATTATTCTATATATTTAATAGTACCAAATAAGGTTATTAAATTGAAAATAATTTTCGCTTAAGCAAAAAAGGAAATAAAATGTTATTTGAAGAAACAATAACAAAAGCACTTCAGATTATACAGTCGATAAGTGATTATACTTGGTGATGAAATGCAGACATACAGAATTGTTAATTGCAATGGTGGTTGTAATTTAGGTTTTAATAATGGAGAAAGCCTTGTGTGAATTTGCCTTCTTGATAATAATAGATGCAAAGTTCATGATAGAGTGTCTACCTATTAGTTAGAAGAGGTTAAATTTCATGATAAGCCACTTACTGTATGTGTGGCTGCCTGAGAACTTGTTATCAAAGAGCATGATTTTCATGCAAAATTCATGGAGTCATAAAACAGTGCACGTGAGCATAATCCAATTACTATGCAAAAAATATCGGCAATATTCAATTGAGAGTTAATTTAATGAAGAGTTAAATCAATGGATAAAATATAGTCAGTATGCTCTCTATTGCACAAAATCTTTAGCTAAGGAAATGGCTTTTAGGTGTTTTGAAATGCTTTTAGGGCACAACCTAATAAAATAAATAATTCAATACAAGTTTCTGAAATGACGAACACAACAACTTCATAAAAGGTAACACAGCAAAGGTTTATTAAGGAGAATGTAATATGTTTCTTGTCAAAAGCTGGACTCCAGCTACCTGGTGGTGTTGCGGTAGTTATTCCCCGTGGAATCGTCGATACCGTCAGAAATCACCAAGGTCTTATGTAAACACATGTTTAGGAAGAAAAGAAAGAGAGAAGAAAAGGGAGGTCCGTTCTGTATGGCGTCTCTCTCAGTAAGAACGAGTTGTTCTTCTTCCAACCAGATGCTGGCCGATTTCCTTTGGGGATAGGAAGGATCAATGCGCCGTACCCCTGATTGGTCAATATGTGGCCAAATAGCACAGGGAAGAGGCATTGATTCGAGGAAGAAAAAAGTCCCATTTGTTTCTGCTACATAACCCCCTGCTTAGGGTGAAAGCCGACAGAGAAAAAGGTAGCATAACAAATAGCGAAAGATAAAAATGTCTTTTTTTATTTATTTTTAAGAGAAAGAAAAATGTTCTTACTTTGTGTGAAAAGTTGGGGAATATTTGCAACTTTTGGTAATAGCATTTTTTTTTTTTTTTTGAAAGGGGAAACAAGGAAAAAATATTTTCTTAACAGAAATACAAAGTTTTACACAGTCTCTTCGGCCAATGTATCCGTCGACCACTACGTGTAGTGGTGACATGATTGTCTTCATTTGGAGCGTTAACTTCAGGTGTATGCATGTTTTGATGCTGTGTGAAAGTAAGGGGAATGTGTGGCTCGTGTGTTTTTGTGTCAAGAAAGGCTTTTTTACTCTATTAATAGAAACAGTTTTATCTTTTACCACTGATATCTAAAGTAAAAAGTTTATCGGTACTTGAAAGCACGCGATAGGGGCCAGTATGAGGTGAAGTTAGGGGGGCTTTCACAGCGTCCTTTCTAAGAAAAACATGAGTCCAAGACGAAATGTCCTTTGGGACCGAAGATCTAATGGTCTGTTCCCTAGTATGCATCGGTGGGAGCTTACTAAAATAAGCTCGCAGTCTGTTGACATACAGAGCTGAATCGTTTGTTGTTAACTCTATCTGGCTCAACATTTGGCCTGGCAACGATAGAGGTACTCCATATACAAGTTCGGCTGAAGAGTATCCCAGGTCCTCTTTGATAGCAGCACGACAGCCAAGAAGGACAACTGGTACATATTTGCTCCATCACTGTTGGTCAGGGTAAGCACGTAATGCTGCTTTCAATTGGCGATGGAAGCGTTCAATCATCCCGTTAGAAGCAGGTTGATAGCTTGTGGTGCGAATACGTTGGATCCCTAGAATCCTGGAGAGTTCCTGGAAGAGGTGGGATTCAAACTGTATGCCATGATCAGTAGTGATGGTGGTGGGAACTCTGTAACGTAATATCTAGCCTGATATAAGGGCTCAGCCGAAATGTCTGTGAGGGGATGGCTTCAGGCCACCGTGTGAAATGGTCTATACAGGTCAGGAGATGAGTAAATCCCTGACTGACCGGCCAAGGTCCAACCAGGTCGATGTGCACATGGCTAAACCGAGCATCTGGGGTGGTGAATGTTCCAAGGGGTGCACGGATATGCTTGTGTACCTTTGACTTTTAGCAGGATACACAGGAACGTGTCCAGGTAGTGATATCACGCCTCGTATTTGGTCAGAAAAATCTAGCTGTAATCAACTTCACTGTGGCTCTGTATCCGGGGTATGCCAAATTGTGTAGGGTGTCAAAAACAACTCTATGATGAGTCAATGGAACGAATGGTCGAGGTGAATCCGTTGAAGTGTCACAAATGATCTGCGTGTCCGAGGTAGGCACAGGCAGGTATGCGAATTTGCAAGTTGCAAACTCAGGTCACGACGGATCCAACGTGTCCAGACTAGGCTGGTCTAAGGCCATCTGCTGTAAGTCGATATCCGATGGTGAAGACAGAGAATTAATGGGAAGGCAGGACAAAGCGTCTGCCTTAGCATTCTGCTCACCTGAGATATGTTGGATATCGCTGGTAAATTGCGAAACAAAATCCAAGTGGCACGTTTCGCGGGGAGAATATTTGTCTGGCTTAGAACGTAGTGCATATGTAAGTGGACGATGATCAGTGTAGATCACAAATTGATGGCCCTCGAGTGAATGTTGAAAATGTTTCACTGCGAGGTACATTGCCAGCAGTTCACGGCCAAACGTGCTGTAATGTTGTTCAGCCGGTTTCAGCTGTCTCGAAAAGTATGCGAGAGGTTGTAACTGTTGTTGGTGCTGCTGTTGCAACACTGCACCTACAGCTGTGCCTGGTGTGTCAACGACCAGGGAAAACTGGGCATCAGGTACAGTATGTGCAAATAGAGATGTTGTCACCAGTTTTGTTTTCACTTCATTAAAAGCTTTAAGCTGGATCTCATTAAGTGAGATTTGCTCATTTTTCTTCTTCCTGTTACGTAACAGGTCGGAAAGAGGAGCTAGAAGATCCACACAGTGTGGGATAAAGCGTCTGTAGTAGTTCAACAGACCAAGAAAGTGCCTTAGTTGGCGAAGTGAAGTGGGTGGTTGAAGGTCTTGTAGAGCCTTCACCTTTTCCGGTAATGGAGATATACCGTATATAGGTGAGGCACTTGCCAGGAGAATGTCGTCTATATAGTTATAGACAAAGTCCAAGTCACGCACTACTTTATCTATGAAGCGCTGAAATGTGCTAGCCACGTTTCTTAAACCAAAGGGCATAGTTAAGAATTCAAACATTCCGAATGGAGTCGTTACTGCAGTCTTGGGTATGTCAGCTGGATTCACTGGAATCTGATGGCAAGCCTTAACTAGGTCCAGTTTGGAGAAGGTCTTACAACCATGCAGAGAGGAAGCAAAATCTTGTATATGTGGAATTGGGTAACGATCAGGTACCGTCATGGCATTGAGTCGTTGGTAGTCCCCAGTCGGACGCCAATCTCCATCTTGTTTCGGGACCATATGCAAAGGGGAAGCCCATGGACTGGACGAGGGGCGTATTATTCCTAGCTGAATAATCCCGTGGAGAGCATGCCTTACTCAGCTCCCCAGACCTTAGTTTCCCTGATTCATGTATGAACAGGGGTTTTTGCATTTCCACGCCTCAGTGCCATAGCGACTATAGTAAAAACATAATCCTGGTATGTTTGAACGGCGACGGTAGTGTGGAGAAGGCAAACGGCTTTTGTAGCGGCGTCTGGGCAAATGTGACCTACCCGCATTAAGGTTCATAACCTCTTTGGTGAGGCACTCGATAGCGTCAAGAATACCCACAAACGTGACATCTCGACTTGCATCCCTAGTAGTCGCGGAATATATAGAGGCTGCGGCCTGTGGGTTAGGGATGGAAGCGGTAGTAGGCCCCTTAGTGAAGTCTATCACTTTATCTGCCAATGCCGCTATCTCATCAATGGGATGCTTCTCCAGCATGAGTGCCAGTATCGCCATAACTTGTGGCACCAGCCTCGAAAAGAAAAACTGCTTAATAAGGGCACTGTCAGCGGGGATGTTTTCTGCCAGCTCCCTCATTCTGTGGAGCAACTCGGTTGGCATACGGTCCCCCAAAAGCTTGTCGTGTACTAACGTCTGGAAACGTTTTTCTGCCGACACCGATGTCTGGAGCAGAACCTCCCGCTTAATACTATCGTAGGTTGCATGCGGAGGGGTGTCAGTTATTAAATCTTTTACAACTGGCGTTAACAACGCAGGAAATGCACTGATGAGTATGTGGAGTTATCGTTGCTCCAAGACGTTATTCGCCGAAAAATAGGATTCGAGTTGAGCAAACCAAATTCGAACGTCACCTGCGAAGGCAGGTAAAGTCATAGCCATTTTTTATAGGGGAAGTGACAAAACAGACCAAAAAAATTTTTTTAACTATCCGAAATATAGATAGGACATTGTCGAAGGACCACATGAGGAAAAAAGGGAAATATTTAATACAAGACAAAAAATATGAGAGAAAATACTTAAAAGACGAAAAAAAAAAAGATTCCACAAAAATATAAAAAATAAAAATATACTCTTGGAATTTCCTTGGTAAAAGATTAATATATGTGTGTGTGTTTTTCTTTTTTTGTGAGTGTGTATATATATATATATATATATAAATATATATATATATATATATATATATATATATATATATATATATATAGGGAGAGAGAGAGGTGTGTTGGTGTTACGTAAAGCCTGAAGTTAAAATCTTTTTAAAAGGGTACTTACGTTTTCTTTGGCCAAGAGATGAAGAGAAATGTTATATATATATATATATATATATATATATATATATATATATATAATGCCGTAGTGAAAGAAAATGTGTTTTTTCTTCGTTCTGTTTCAAGGAAATGCATCCGGTTGAGATGTTTTATTTTTCTCTGTGAAACTGTGAGAAGTATTTCTTACGAAATGCATTTTCAGCTTTTTTTTATGTGACACGTGTCTTTGACCATATTTCAGCTTTTTAGTTTATCTTGTTCGACGAGAAATGTTTTGTCTTTCTTGTTGTGGGGAGGTAGCTGGCTTTTCTATGCTGTGTTGAGTTTTACGAAAAATGAAGAAAAAGGCTCGCCATTCAGAATTGCTTGTATATCATGAGGGGGCAGGAGGTCACCATTTTAGGTGTTTGAAATGCTTTTAGCGCACAACCTAATAAAATAAATAATTCAATACAAGCTTCAAAAATGACGAACACAGCAACTTCATAAAAGGTAACACAGCAAAGGTTTATTAATGAGAATGTAATATGTTCCTTGTGCGCGAGCCTTTTCTAGTCTCACACAAAAACACACGTTCACATTTCAAGCTATATTACTTGTCATATACATACACGCACACAAACATATGCGCGCACGTCCACACACGTACATATATTCATGTTCGCATACATACACTCACATTCACGTGTATATACACACATGCTAACGTACACATATGTACTCACACACATGCATGGACAACGTCATTTCCCCTTTCAAAGGAAATACACACATGCGCAAAAGACCACCAGAAACAAGAATAAAAGAAAGAGCATTAAGCAGCTTCTTCCTTTTTAGGACCAGCTTTTGAGCTGGTCGGTCTACGGACCGACCGCGTGCCTCACACCACTTGCTACTATGTGGGACAAAGAGCTAATAGACCATACGTAAACTTTACACTCTTTCTCTATATATATATACAACTGGTCCCTGAGAACACCTTCGCATAGCTGACTGCTAACTGATGTCAACTCTCTATCCTTTTCTTTGTCTACATGATGGACTGCCATTTCTCGTTCCATTACATTACTCACTTCTCTCCCCACACGCGAACAAACGATAGTGACCCAAACATGAGATGAAAACACATTTCCTTTTTCCTTCTATAATACCAATCCCACAACAAACGATGGTTACACCCGCGCAGACATGAACACATGTTATATCTAAAACATTCATTCTTTCAACAGTAAATAAACGACGTTTATCTTATCCATCAATGAATTTTTTGTTTCCTTCAATTCCATTCATTGCATTATTTTCTTGTGGCGAGTTTTTTTTTTTTTTTTTTTACACAGTAGTCACCACTTATCAAGGCCCGGAAGCCACTCAGGGATAAAGGTTATTGCAAGTACAGTACGTTAGTGTGGAGATTTGATGAAGTGTTTACTTAAGGGGGCGGTTCATTAGGAATTTGTTAGCGTTGGACTTGAACACATCCAAGTTGTAGTCAGGTGGGAAGCAGGCAGACGGAACAGAGTTCCACAGGCGTGCAGTTCTAAGAAAGAAGCTTTGTTCATGGAATCCACGTTTTGATTTAGGCACAGATATAGAGTGGGGGAAATTTTTCACAGTGGATTCGGCTAGACGGATGTTTTTCGTGAAAGATTGGCGAGGGGGGACCAGAGATTGGAGTTCATATGAGCACCTACCATGGAAATAACGATAAAACAAGAATAGGCTCACAACGTCTCTTCTGTGGGAGAGAGGTTGCAGGGTAGAGAAAAGGGCATCCCCCACTAAGCCACGAAGTCTATTTTGTACACTGTCAGGGCAGGATAGGCTGTTTTTAGCAGCTCCTGCCCAGATATTGGATGTACTTGGCTTTTATATAGATAGAGAATTGCATCAGTAGTGAGATATCTTCTGGAGCGGTAGAAGGATCCCATCATCTTTCCAGCGACCTTGGCAACAGACTTGATGTACGTGTTCCATTTCAGATCAGGAGTAAAGGTTAAACCCAGAAGCTTGTCAAAACACGGGGCCTCTCTTAGACGAGAGCCATCCATCCTAATTGATGCCAGATGGGGATCAGAGCGTTGATGATGTAAGGATAGGAGTTTGGTTTCAGATGCATTAAAGGTAACCAGCCACGTCTTTCCCCACTGAACCACGCGCTCAAGATCAGAGGAGAGAGAATCAGAGAGAACTTTGTCATTTACAGCCTTTGATGTGTTGCCGTAGATGGTCGTGTCATCAGCATAGATGTCAACGAATGATTTAAGTATGTGTTTAGGGAGGTCATTGATGTAGATCAGGAAGAGAGTTGGGCACAGGATTGACCCCTGACAGACTCCAGCATTAATACTGCAGGCTTCTGATTTTTGTCCATCGACCACTACTCTTATGAGCCTATCGGAGAGAAATGATTTAATGATTGAGAAAACATTTCCAGTTATACCGTAGCTAGAAATCTTGTGAAGTAGACCCTTATGCCATACCTTGTCGAAGGCTTTTGATATGTCAAGAGCAATTGCCCTAGAAAGGAAGCCTTTGTCAAGAGATTCACTGATCCTGTGAGATATAACCGTCAGCACATCTGCGGTAGATCTTGCAAAGAAGAAACCATATTGTGTGTCACTAAGAAGGTTGTTTCTGTTGAGGTGGTTTACTATTTCTCTATTTAATATGGATTCCAGCAACTTATAACACACAGGAGACTTATTGGTCTGTACTGAGAGGGAGATGACTTATCACCTGAATTCTTAAATACAGGGCAAACTGATGAGGTCTTCCAGGGAGCCGGAAAGCACTTCTCCTTAAGGCAGTGCTTAAACAGTTTCGTAAGTATGGGAGCAAGTTCTGATTGAAGCTTTTTAAACACTATAATTGGGATGCCGTCAGGGTCAGTTCCTTTACTGGAGTTAGGGTATTATTATATCCTGGTTCGCAACACTTGTCAAAAGCTGGACTCCGGCTACCTGGTGGTGTTGCGGTAGTTATCCCCCGTGGAATCATCGATACTGTTAGAAATCACCAAGGTGGAGAGAGAGAAGAAAAGGGAGGTCCGTTCTGTATGGCGTCTCTCTCAGTAAGAATGAGTTGTTCTTCTTCCAACCGGATGCTGGCCAATTTCCTTTGGGGATAGGAAGGATCAATGCGCCGTACCCCTGATTGGTCAATATGTGGCCAAATAGCACAGGGAAGAGGCATTGATTCGAGGAAGAAAAAAAGTCCCATTTGTTTCTGCTACAGGCTACTCTTGTTGATGATAAGATAATTGGATAAGTAAACTTACACTGATATATGCCATCAACAAAAAAGACCGTATGAGAGGAGATATGCAAATAAAGAGAAAGTTATTATGAGAAAATTATAGCAGACACTAACAGAAAATGTGTCATTGCAATTGACCAAAGATTATAAATTTGAAAATGCTTTTACTTCAAGCAAAAACGAAATAAAATTTTATTTGGAGAAACAATAGTCAGCAAATAATAAGCTTAATTATGGAGGTAAACTTATAACCAATCTCAACATATTTTTTATTGTTTCTTTTTCAACCAAAACAATACACAGTGCCACTTTCACGTAAGAATATACTATTAGGAACCCAATTTACAAGGATACTATAAAAGATAAATAACTAGGTAAAACTAATGTAAATATCTTTAAAATCACCTACTTTTTCTCTATAAGATAAAGTAAAAATAGATTAGTGTCAAGGGAAATAACTAGATAAACTTAATGAAAAATATCTTTAAAATCACCACTGTCTTTTCTATTAAACAAAGTAAAAATAAACTAGAATCAAATGAAATAACTTCATGAAACTAATAAAAATATTTTTTTAAATCATCACTGCCTTATATATTAAACCTGGTAAAAATAGGTTAGAATCAAGGGAAATAACTAGATACAACTTATGAAAATATCTTTAAAATCACCAATATTTTCTCTATTAAACATAACATACACTAGATTCAAGGGAAAATAACTTGATGAGACTAATGAAAATATTTAAAATCGCCAATATTTTCTCTATTAAACGTAGTAAAAATGGACAAGGGAAATAATTTTATGAAACTAATGAAAATCAACGTTGTTTTCGCTATTAAACAAGGTGAAAATAGACCAGAATAAATGGAAATAACTAGATGAAACTAATGTAAATATATTAAAAATCACCACTGTTTTCTCTATTAAACAAGATGAAAGAGACTAGAAAAAAGGGAACTAATGAAAACATCTTTAAAATTACCGATGTTTTTTCGATTTTTTTTTTTTTTTTTTTTTTTTTTTTTTCAATACCGCAGAAGGGTCTATTTACCTGGAACGCCCGCCAGCCTCCGATTATCTGCCCACTTGCTTTATTTACATTTTTATACTACTAAGGGGAGCTAACTCTTTTGAGAGTTATTTCCCTTTGATCGAGCCATTACAACCCTGCGAGATGTCTTTTTTGTGATAACATTTTATCTCGGATGTTGATCAGACATTTTAGTTATAGATGTTTCACGGTGTTCTTGCGAGTGCAGGTTGTACTCGAGCTCTGAGTTTGAGCCCGGCTCTTCTTCCTCACGTGTTGCACTCGGGCTTACTTATTTGAACAGAAAGGAGTTTTTGGTAATTTGGTGGTTTCCTCTCTGAAGGGTTATCATGCTGCCCTTTTTTGTGACTGAATATGGTTTAAAGTTTACGGTGGGGACAGCTTATTCTGTTTCCTTTGCTGACCAGGGCTTTGTTGCTTAAGCAGATGAGTGTTGGCTTTGTATTTTTGTTTTTATCTGCACACCCTTTCATTTTCTCCTTCTCTTTTGAATCATTTTTTCTGCTGTCATGCAATCTGGTCTCTCAATAATATTAGGTATACTAGGTACGGGCAAAATGAATGCCGATGTATAAACATTTTCACCTCTTCCCTTTACTTAAAAGATCACCAAAAATCAGAAAACTAACCAATTTTAATGAAATTTTCAGTATTTATCAAATAATGATCGCGGAATATAATGAACTGATTATTTTTATTTAAATCTGAGTGGAAATGTATTATTTTGGTTAAACAAAAAATACCTTCACTAAAGTTATGGTTTTCAGTAGTAAATAAAAAACGCAAGAATTTATTTTTGCTTTTTTTATATAAATAAAGCAGCGTAATTTTTAACAATAAAAATAAAATAATTTTTACAGGAACATTACGAAAAAAGCCCCTAAAGTCCGTATTAATGAATTCGATATAACTCGAAGAAAAATGAATTTCTCGAACTACCGATATTACCATTGAATTAAGCATTGTTTATTTAATATTTTCACAAAAAAAATTATAGTTGCAAAAAATATTTCTACTTTTTTTTTTAAATTACAGATTTTACATAATTTTTATATGCAAGATTTTAATAATTTCCTTGCTCGCAAGAATGTGAAACTTTAGCCGTAACATATTTTTTATATAATATTGAACAATAATTTAAAAAAAATTAATTTAAAAGCAGGAACATGGAAAAATAATTAAATTAAAAAATGGAAAAATTTATACAAATGTTCAGAATAGGAATGTATGGATGCACGTCTGGGGGAAAAAAAAAGAACTATCACACCCTTTCCTCCCTTTTAATTACATGATGTCATTTTCCGTCTTTCGACTACCTGAAATTTTGGGCCTTCATATATTCCATGTTTACAAAATTTTAGTTTATTGCGTTTTGCAAATGACAGAATCACTCGGTTTTCGGCTAATTAATTTATGTTTTGTATAAACAAGGTGTTTTTTTTTTTAAATTTAATTCAATATCTTAAGACTTTACTTTACTAATTATCTTTGAAATAGACCCAGAAAACTAATATTTATCTTTTAAAGGATTTTTACAATGAATTTATTTAACTTCAAAATTTAGCTGAATTGGGTAGCTCGCCGTGAAAACATTTTTCATAACTTTTTTTTTTTTTCACGTGTGCAAATATTTTTTTCCTTTTGGAAATTAAGTTTAGTCCTTAATTTTTCAAATACAATCAAAAAGTAGTCGGAAACCTACAAAAACATTATGATAAATTGGCTTTCAAAACTAGGCCCCCTATTTTTGTCCGCCCATTTTTGCCCGTACCTAAGGTATACCAATATTCATTTTCCTGCCAGTACAGGCTTCGAAAGGAGATATTTTTGTAGTGTTATGAGGAGTAGCTCTGTATTACCTAAGAAAGTGAGGTAACTGGGTTTTCCAGTTATGGCCTTCCACTGTAGTAGCAAGTATGAATCTTTTTTAAGGAACACATTAAGCACTCCACCTTCCCATTTGCTTCAGGCCATAGAGGTGTAATTTTCATATGTATAAAACCTGACTGAATGGCAAAGTTTCTGAAGTCTTGTCCCTGAAATGAGGGTGCATTATCAGACTTTAAAACAGTTGGGTATCCCTGTCTGACAAAAATCATGTTCAGATTGGGATGACTGCACTTGTCAACAGTGAGGGGATTATTTCAACTTCAGGAAAACGCCTATAGTAATCAATTGTGACTAGTAGATAATCTTCAGATGGGAATGGGCCTGCAAAATCAACCGAAATTTCTGCCCATAAAGAGGTTGGGAGAGGCATGTAGTGTATTTGTTCACGGTGTATGTCTTGGATTTGAGGCTTGGCAGGGAATGCAGTCATGTATGGTTTCTCCCACCATTATCTATTCCTAGGAACTACACCTTTTCTCTCATGAGTTGTTTTGTTTTGACAATTCCTTGATGTGTATGATGGGCTATGTCGACTGTCCTTTTCCTTAATTTCCTTGAATGGAGAAAAACTTGACAGCTCAGGGACATTCCGTCGCCCACCTATAATAGCAACCTTCACTTACTGTAACAGGAAGTTTTTCTCTGTAGCTTGCTTAACTTCTTTATGGATGATGGATTTCGGTATTGAGTTTGAACTACATATCTTATGTAGACTTCTGCTGCATTGTCTCTTAATGGCATATGATGTGAGTGGCAACTGAGATCATTTTCAGGTTGGTAGATCAAATTGTATCGGTCCATGAGACGTAGACGCCAGTGCTCAATCCTGATCATTGTTGACTTGAGGCTCTTCACGATCTCAAGAAGTGGTCTATGGTCGGTGGTGATGATGAACTTTGCTCCATATATATATATATATATATATATATATATATATATATATATATATATATATATATAGAGAGAGAGAGAGAGAGAGAGAGAGAGAGAGAGAGAGAGAGAGAAATGTTCGGTTTCATATACAACAGCCAACATCTATCTAGCAATGATGGCATACAGAGCCACACCCATGTCTGCAAGCATCAAATCTCCAACAGAATTGCTCAATGGCTGACAAATACGGACACCACTAGTATCCAAGCAGCAACTTGGTGATGAGTAGACAAGAACAGCACAGCAGCAATACAACAAGGGACCAAAGAACTGTCATGACAAGCAGCATAACAGACAACACACACCTCTACATGTGGAGAAGAAAATCCATGTTCAGCACGAGAAGACAAAGCTATGGGAGCCTGGAATCATTGAGCATCCTGCTGCAGCACCAAGATCATACATAGTCGAGTCTCAAAGTGGTAACATCTACCGAAGGAATAGGCAATTTATCAGACCAGCTAAAAGAAGCTCGATACTTGAGGGCAGATTTGACCAACCGCATATATCTAAAGTAAGTGCATCATAAAGGGAACTACACATCAGCAATATTCCAACACCACACATATTTCAGAACAGATCATCTTCAGACCTAAGTCAGAGGAAGTGTTCTGGGGGCCAGACATCACCTACACATACAATGCAATCAACTAGTGAATTACACGCCAATGGATCCTGTATATCTACTCTTTAGCCGAGAAGATCCCACAAATGTATAAAGGCTTCAAAGAGACTAGACTTATAGAGCCCACCATACTATTACACCAAAAATACTTTAATCTCCCACGCACTATAATTAATAAAAATAAATGAATAAAATAATTTGGTGAGCTCATTCATAATTGAAAAAGAGAGATGTTATGTTAGTTAAGTCCCTTGGACAAATCAGAAGTTAGGAAGAGTTATTTTCCTGATAACGACTTTTGTAAATAAAGCCTGAATTCTTTGGCTCTCGTTCTTTTCTTAAGCATTCTGTATCCAAACCATCTTATCGGATAACATCCTCCACCAACATGACATAAAGTAAATAAATTGATGAAACTAATGAAAATATCTATGAAATGCACATTGTCTTCTCTATAAAATAAGGTAAAAATAGACTGGAATCAAGGGAAATAACTGGATCAAACTAACATAAATATCTTAAAATTCATGCTATTTTTTGTATTACACAATGAAAAAATGGGTTAGAACTAATGGAAATAACTAAATGAAACTAATACAAATATCTTTAAAATAACAGGGGTTTTCTCTACTAAACAAGGTAAAAACAGACTAGAATCAAGGGAAATAATGTGATGAAACTAATTAAAATATCTGTTTTCTCTAATAAAAAAGGAAAATAGACAATCAACGGAAATAATTAAATGAATCTATTGAATTATCTTTAATATCACCACTTTATGCTCTATTAAACAAGGTAAAAATAGACTAGAACTAATTTGATGAAACTAATGAAAATATCTTTAAAATCTGAAAACTGCTGAGTCCTTTGGCCTCACTTTCTATCGGAACTTTCTGTAGGAAGGGACTTTCCTTTCCTATTGTGATGTGACCGTCTTAGGAAGCGATTGGGCTCCCCACTGGGGGGAGGCTGAGGCTTCCGAAACACTGGAGAATGTCGGGCAGATATGATTGTGTTAAGTTTTGAGACATTTGTGTTGAACAAAGATGGCGGCTTAGTTCAGATCAGTAACCAAGATGGCAACCAAGAATCAAATGCGGTCCGTCGCATAGTTAACCTCTTAAGTTCTGAGATATTATGTTGAACAAAGATGGCGGCGTAGTTCAGATCAGTAACCAAGATGGCGGCGAAGTTCAGATCAGTAACCAAGATGGTGGCGAAGAATTAAATGCGGTCTGTGACGTAGCAAATGGCGAACTGATTGAATCCAAAATTCGACGATTTTTATAATAATTTTGCGACGTTTTGATTGGTTGTTTAGCACAGCCGTTGGTTATAAAAATGATTGGCGAATCGATTCGTCTCATACCCCCATTAGAAGTCTGATGGGGAAGGTCTCCTAGCGGCTTCGGTTGCAAGGAGACAGGGTAGTACATGTCAAGGATTCGTCACTTGACACTCAGTCCAACAGCAGGTGAGGGGCCGGGAACCGGCCCAGCACCTGTTGGACTGAGGTACGCCACCTGGGTAATACCTAGGAGGTCCACCCTCCCAGGCCTTGCCACTGGGCTTTCCGGTGGGGCAAGTTTATTGCTTGCTGCCTGAGGCGCCCCAACCGGGAAATGCCAACGGGGTTACTCAGGCAATTTTTAAAATTGCAGGAGTGCCCCTTCTTTAGGGGAGCCTGCGGGGTTCCCACTTTCCGGTCTTGTGCCACATAATGCTGATGTGGGCAGCATTTAAATATATACCCCCATTAGAAGTCAAGAACTTTTTACAGATTGTTTTATTCGTTAAGTATTGTTGTAACCCTGGGCGACAGCAACCAAACTCTGCTCAAAGAAAGATTTGAGCTACAAATTTTATTATTTTGGTGAAAACGACAACTTGATGTCACTTTGAGAGACATAACGAAATATAACTTCATTTCCAATGCCAACAAGGGTTGTCTGGCCTCTAAGTGCAGTACCAGACCAAGAGATCACAGGGTTAACCTTTCGGTCATGAGAAACAGGCCTGAGACAGTTTGCAGAATCGCAAGTGCATACGGGAAAATAGGGGATTTCCCTGAGGTGACATAATTAGTTGCAATTGGTCCAGGAAATGACCTTGATCCACCCCATAACCTCACTACATAAGCGAGTCCCCACGCCAAAATCGTCAGGCGAACTGAGATTTTCGAGAGAACCAAATACAATCGAAGGATCGTCACCTACCTCTCTTCCCCACATTCCTCCACTGCCATCTCGAGAGAGAAGAATCAATCGATTGTTATTTTTTGGGACTCAGTGGAGTCTGGTAAAATACGGACAATTGTATATAAGTAAATATTGTGTATATCTATCTTGAATTAACCAGTAGAATAGTTAACCGAATCTGTCTTTCTTTTGTGTGCATGAGATTTATTCACTTCCAGCTGTTTATAACCCCAAAGGTGAAATCAATACCAACCAAATCGATCAACAAGTCCTACAACGCTGAGATACCTTGCAAAGGACAAGTACAGGTCACATTGGGTCCGTGACCACATATAGGCCACACTATCACCGTTTTCTCTGCTTGAGCAAAAGCACAGCCGCCTATCCGTCCGAGTTTGATCTTTTATTCCTCTGAAATCTCAGGAATTCTCGCAGTTAGTCACACCCTCTTTCCCATAAAACCAACCACGCCTTCCACTTCTTTTTCTTCTTCTTCCAGCCCCCATGAATTGACAGCAAACAGAACAGACCTTCTGTCTTTTAGAGGTGAGTGCATTAGAAGAATTACTACTGCACTCCCCACTGATCCTATGATCACACATGAAACACTCCGAAGGGAGGGGGTTCTTTTGCGCTTTGTGCTTCTTTGCGGCAATCATTGTGTCTTCATCATGAATAGTACACTTACTGTGCCTTCACCTGGAATATCATCGGCTTCATGTCATTATCTCCACCCACACTGGGTGTCCGCTCACCCAGCCTCTCATTGATGGTCACAAATTTCTCACTTCCACTTTCTGAAGGCATGTCAGAGCAGGCCATTGGTGGGCCCTGTCTTACTATAGGTTGCAGATCTCTTGTATGGCGTGGTATTCCATTGACCGATATATTTTGCATACTGGTATTCCCAGTCACACATCTCACTCCATACTTTGTTATTCATCATCTGTGTAGAGCCTTTACCCACACTCGGTCACCCGTTTTGTAGACAGTTTGTTGTGGTATTGTCTATCCATGTCATTTCGTCAATCCCTTTAAGCCATATGCAGTACCGATGGACCATATTGGCAGGTTCTCTAGCAGAGGACAAGTCATCCCTCGGCATAACATTGTACCAATATACTGCCTCTGGTATAGTACACCACTTTCTGGCTGCAATCCTTTTGACACTTCTATGACATTGCTTGATGATGACGTTACCAGAGGGGACTTATGCACAACAAAATCGAAGTCTGCTTCTCCATTCGTCCATGAGGGTTTTAAACAAGCTGCTCTAGAAGGCAGTGTCATTATCCATTACAATTTTTCATGGCAGACTTTGTTCATAGAAAAGAGTCTTTTGTTGATTGATTATACTTCTTGCATCTTGCCAAGCAAGGCGTTGCCAGATGGCAAACCGAGCGGGGGCCACAGTCAATGAATGTCAAAAAATGGGCCCATTGTAATAAGTGCTATCCATCGCTATTCTACCCCACGTTTGTTTCACATTTAAAGTCCCCTTTGACCAGTGTATGGGTTATGGATGGATTGACTGTCTCTTTGCATTCTTTGACAACGGTTCTCACAGCAGCTTTGGAAACCCCAGGGTTAATTCGCTTCACAAAGTAGAGTGTCCGTTTTACACCAGGATGACTGGTTTGTTGGTGAACAATTCTGATCTCGTCTAACCCGACCGAGTTCACAGATGCAGGGCAGATAGATTGCACAAGCTCAGTGTTCCTCTTAATCGAGGAGCCACTGCTGAGCTACTCTTGTCAATTGATTCACTTTGTTTTGGCTAGATTTGACCATTGACAGTGCATATTCCTTCACCAGTTTCATTATTACGTCAAGACGCCGTCGGATGAGCATCTCACTTGTAGCTTTAGTCTGTACTCTGGCTCTGCCAGTAAGGGTATTGGAGACCCACTTATGGACACATGCAGAATCGGTGAATAAGTGTAAGGTGGTCATCTTCCAGAGAATTGCCAAGTTCATTCTTTTAATGATAGCATCAAGTTCTGCTAGGTTTATATGTTGGGATTCCTTTTCTGGACGTAACCAGCATGCATCCTCTATCACAGTTCCATTATATATCAATGACACACTGATAGCTAGAGAGCTTGCATCGATCCAGACATCAAGAGCTTTGCCTTTGACGCACAATTTGCCTTGTGCCGGCTCTTCTTTGTTGAGTCTGGTGAGAACCTCCTTGATTATGGTGTTGAGAGGGACTTAATTTACTTAATTGTCCCACCTTTAGTGACATCAGGTGCTCTCCTTCTGATAAATGCCACAGCAACATGAAGCAAACCACCCACGAGAAGATATCCAACCAACTTACTACAAAGTGAAAATATATTTTGTTGCGTGACAACATGAGGTATGTCTGGGATCTTGTTCCCTCTTCTCTAACACAAAGCATTATCCTCTCCAAGAACTGCAAACCAAGCACTCGCACACCATCCTGCAGTCTCTCTGTTTCTTTGCTGAGAAATCCAAAGTTGCTGAGATGCTCCTTCACATGTGCTGCAAGCACAACACTCATCTACATATAAATCATCAATATAAGCGGATGTTGCCTGCTGTACATGCTTGTCCTTCATCAGGATAGCATCAATAATTGTTTGCATGATGGATGGTACTACATTGAATCCAAACCCTATGCAGGTTAGGAAATATCTCTGTCCTTTGATTATTACTGTTTGGTAGGGCCACAGTGATTTGTGTACAGTTACTTGAAGGTATGCCTTGGGAAGGTTCCACATTTTTGATCCCACCCGCCGCCATTCTCTCAATTTTTTGGTGGATATGCCTGCACGGGTCGTAAATGGATCTTCATTCTTATTTAATTCCCAATAGTTGAGCACAGCTCTCACCTTTTGTTGGTTCTGCTGATTGACTGGCATTAGTGGTATCAGGCCCTTGGAGGTTCCAATTCCTTCTCTGGGTATGGAACCAACCATCCATTATTAATCCAGGCCTGTAGCTCAGTATCATAGTCTCCGCGGGCTTTTGCAGGGATATTACACTCTGGCACTCTATTGCATAACTTTTGTGGTGGCTGATCACCAGACCACTTCCACGACATGATCCAGGTTTTGGTGCGTTGGTCGAATTTTGCACAAAAGCTAGGTTGTTCCAGCCGAATAGTCGAACCCAAAGCAAAAACTGTCCCAACAAAATGTGCCTTGCCTCCCTTATCAATATACACGCTGCCAAATTTCTTGATAATTTCCATCCCCAGAAGGAGGTCAAACTCCAATGGTTTGCTGTCCACCACCAGTACATCAGTCTTTCGGGGGATTCCTGTTAGCTAATGTTAATGCTATGCTGCCAACACTATGGCTTAACAGACATTTCCGTCTTGCCATCAGAATTGCAGTATTCTTCTATACTTTGGGTTGAGATAACGACCCACTTACAACAGATGATGAGCAGCCAAAATCCACCAATGCTATCCGACCTAGCCCGTCGATCTTCACCTTTATCATGGGGAGCGCCTCTTTTAGTTTATGTGGAGAGAGAGAGTGGTGTTAGCCTCTCGCTCCTTGCCTCATTTCCTGGACACCTTGATGCCACATGTCCTTGCATCTTGCATCGAAGCACCTTGCCTGCTTTACCCCTGGGCTGCTAGCAATCTCTGGCAAAGTGATTGGAACCTCCACATTTGTGGCACTGCACTGTAACTGCACCCTGCTGGTCAAGGGTTGAAGGTTGGTCCATAGGTACATGAAGAAGAATTTTGTGTCTCTTGATTACTGCAGGAACAGGTTTTTCCACTGCTGCCTCCTCCATCATAAGAGCCCGGACACTCGCAAGAATCTGCTCCAGAGTCATCCATTCCATTCTGGAAGATCCCGCAACTGTTGCCTTACAGAACTGAGGAGTCCTGACACGAAAGCACAACTAAGCCATCGATCAGAGGGGTTTTCTTCTATTAACCGTGCGAAATCCTGCAGATCACACAGATATTCACTGACAGTTTCCCCAAGGAGAAAAGATGGGAGACAAACTTGTCATATGCCATAAAAAGGTCCGGCGCAAAAGCCATGAGGAGGGCTCACTTTACTTGCTTCAAATTTGCCCTTTGGTCATGGGTTAATCTCCGGTATACGGACAGCACAGGACCTTTTAACATTGTCAATCCCATACATTTCACACACCAGTTCCACCTGTTCCAACCATTCAGATGCTGTGTGATCGGGTGAGATGCCATGAAATTCAGGATTAAGGCGGATATCAAATGCTTTGCCTGCCATTTGTATGCCAAAATAGCTTGAAAACTGCTGGGTCCTTCAGCCTCACTTTCTTTTTCACTTTCAGCTGGAATTTTCCTCTCCTATCACCATTTTCTCTGCTTCAACCGCCTATCCATCCAAGTTCGGTCTTTTATTCCTCTGAAATCTTGGGAATTCTTGCGGTTAGTCTCGCCCTCTTTCCCATAAAACCAACCACGCCTATTGCTTCTTCTTCTTCTTCTTCTTCTTCTTCTTCTTCTTCTTCTTCTTCTTCCACTTCTTCCTCTCCCAGCCCCCGTGTACTGACAGCAAACAAAACAAACCTTCTGTCTTAGAGGTGAGTGCATTAGAAGAATTACTACTACAAAATCACTGTTGTTTTCATTGTTAAACAATATATGAATAGACTTGAAATAATGGAAATATCTAGATGAAACTAATGTAAATATCTTTAAAATCACTGATATTTTCATTATTATACAAGGTAAAAGTAGACAAAAATCCAGAAAAAACTAGATCTAACTAATTAAAATATATTTTTTCTCTGTATTAAAATACAGTTTTCTCTGTTAACCATGGTTAAAAAAAATATATAATCAAGGGGAATAACTAGATGAAACTAAAGAAAATATCTTTAAAATAACCGCTGTTTTCTTTATTAAACAAAGTAAAAATAAACTAGAATCAAGGGAAATAAGTTGATAAAACTAAACGAAATATTTTTTAAATCAGCAGTTTACTCTATTAAACAGATTAAAAATATCCTAAGATCAAAGAAAACAATTAGATGAAACTAATGAAAATATCAGAAAAATCACGCTGATTTCTCTATTAAACAAGGTAAAAACAGCAGAGAATCAAGGGAAATATCTAGATGAAACTAATGTAGATATCTTTAAAATAACCGCTGTTTTCTCTATTAAACAAAGTAAAAATAGATTAGAACTTATGGAATTACGAAGTGAAAACAATTTAAATATCTTAAAAATAACCGCTATTTTCTCTTTTCAAGGCAAAAGTAAACTAAAATCAAATGAAATAACTAGATGAAACTAATGAAAATATCTTTAATATCACCACTTTTTCTCTATTAAAGAAGGTAAAAATAGACTAGAATCCAAGTAAATAATTAGACTAAACTAATGAAAATAATTTTAAAATAAACACTGTCGTCTCTATTGAACAAGGTAAAAATCGACAAGAATAAAAAAGAAATAAATAGATAAAAATAATAGAAAATATCTTTTAAATCATGTACAGTTACAAACACACACACTCGCGCGCAAATAACAAGCCATTATTCATTGCAATTTTTCCCCGCGCATTTTGAGAAAAAAACATAATCTCTCAGCCACGGCTCAATTTCAAATACACTCACACACTTTGCTCAAAATAACAAAAGTAAAAATAACATATTTTTGGCGGACGTAGTCCTAATCGTAAAAAAAAACTGGGACTCGATTCTCAGCGACACTCTCCACTCTAGCCACGTCCCATCCAGTTCTCGAGAACTCAACGGCTCGACTCTCCCAAACATCTAAACTTTCGGCCTTATATTATCTCATTTATGCAAATTAATGCGCATTCAAACCTGCTGATTCGTCGCCTTCTTGTCTTCCTGAAACAAAAATGTAGTAGGCAAAAAAAAAAAAAAATACAACTAAAAATAGACGGGACAAAAAACTTGCTTCTCGCAGACACGTTGGTCATAACAAGCACGATCTACTCGCCAGAATCACCTACACACAATCTGCAGAACGCTCCCTCTCCTTTCCAGTGTCCTGCTTTTATAGCGGCCAGGAACAACATATTTGCATAATCGCGCGAGAGCAGACATGATTCAACGATAATTACATTGGGTAAACGCTAATAAAAGCTCATGGACGCCATCTTGGAACTCTCTCTTTCACTCAGCCCAAAGCAGACGTATCCGAGGTAAGCTCTCTATTTCTCATTTTGGTTACTGCTAATTCTGCTACACTCCCCCCTGATCTCATGATCACAAACGGGGCATGGGGGCAGTCGTCTTTGTTGGGTACTTCTTCGAAGAACCGAAGGCAGCACTTCCTCCTTGTCATCTTCCTCATTACCACCGTTATTGCCGCCAGCCTGTTCCATAGGCGGTGTTTCACAATCAGGGCAGGGACAGGGGGGGCAGTATCCGTCTCTGTCGGGTACTCCTTCATAAAGGCAGGACGGGTGGTCCCTCTTCTGCTTCTTCAGTATGTGCATTATATGGCTCTCCATCGTCCTGCATTATACTCTCTGCTCGTTCAGAAGACATTGTACCGTCTTCCTCTTCCTCCGATGTAACAATATAATGGCGAGGGCGCAGATCTTTCACGTGGTGAGCCACACCGTCCACCAAAATCGATTGAGGGCTGATTACCTTGGTCACATCACCCTTGCCGAACATCATGGTACATCGATTTTGTGGTCTTTTGACCCACATGCGATCTCCAACCTGGTAAGAGCTGTCCTTGGGATCTGCGGACGCAGTTGCGAGATTGGTCTCCTTTACTCGAACTTCGTATCGATGAATCCTGTTGGCAGGCGCAGTGAAGGGAGATGTGTCGTCTCTTGGTGTGATGTTATACCAGTAGACAGCTTTCTGTATGGGACAGCGCATTCTAGCTGCTATTCGTTTCACTGTACGGTGACATCGCTCGGCTATGCCATTCCCGGCTGGAGCATATGCACAACGGAATCGCAAGTGAACTACCCATTTATGTGCAAATGCTTGGAATGCGTTGCTGCAGAAAGCCGTGTCATTGTCTAAAAGGATTTCATGCGGCGAGCCACACTCGAGGAACACTGTTTCCAACTGATGGATCACGCTTGCCGAGTCCTGCCTTGCCAATTTTCTCCAAATGGAGAAACGCGATGGACCACAGTCTGTTAGAGTTAAAAAATGGAAGGTGCCATAATATGTGATATCCATTCCAATTCTTTGCCAATTCTCGTTAACTTCCAGCTTTCCCTTTTCCCACCTGACTGGCGCTGGGTCAATGGACTGACATTCCTCACATTTCCATATGACCGTTTTAACGGTTGCTTTTGTCGTGGTTGGGCAACTTTTCCTGACAAAGTAGGTAGTGCGCTGCACCCCCGGATGTCCACTACCTTTGTGAATAGCCATGATTTGACTCTCATCCAACTCGTCTGTGTGAACCACGCCTATCACCGGGTCAAGCCCGTTTTTCTTTTTCATTGCCTCAAACCATGTCTGTGGTACTCGTGTCAATTGGTCAGCAATGTTTCGTGCTGATGGAACCAGCGTCACATCCACTGTCAGCCCGTACTCTTTCACGATCTCCTTTAGAGTGCTTAGTCGCCTCCTAATAAGCATCTCGCTTGCTGCTTTAGTGCACACTCGCGCCTTTCCAGTTAGCGTGTCTGAGACCCAATGGTATACGCAGACAGAATCTGTCTTTATGTGTAGCACTTTACTCTGCCACTGTAGAGCCAAATTGATACCTTTCAATACGGCATTCAGCTCGGCTAAGTTGATATGTTGAGAGTCACCTTCAGGTCGCAGCCAACATGTATCCTCCAACACAGTTTCGCGCATCTCCAAGGCTGCACCAATTGCTAGGGAGCTAGCATCGACCCATACATTCAGCTCTTTGCCAACCACACACCAATTTCCCCGGACCAGATCGTTCCGCTGCACAGATTCCAAGGTTTCGAACATCATACGATGCAGTACGGCGTCTCTTGCTTCATCATCCCAGCCCTTTGTTACTGAACTTACTCTCCTTCTAAGTATTCCACAAGCCACACGAAGCCAACCGTACACCGGAAAGTGCCCGACAAGTCGACCACACAGGGAAAACATTGTTCGTCGCGTAACAATGCTGGGAGCCTCTGGAATTGCATTTCCTCGCTTCCACCATAGTTCACTGTGTTCCATCCAGACCGCCAATCCCAGCACCCGTGCACTGTTCTTTAACTGCTCCGGGTTCTTGCACTCCAACCCGAACTGCGCTAGGTGTTCTCTTACATGGGTCGCGGGTACCACGTCCTCGTTGACAAAAATGTCATCGATGTAAGCAGATGCTACGCGGCTTACAACTTCTTCCTAAGACAATACTTCGCTGACAATTGCTCTCATGATCAGGGGAGCCACATTCAAACTGAACCCCAGACGGGTCAGGCAATATTTATTCCCATCGATTTCCACAGTCTGGTATGGTCACAGTGTCTCATGGACCCGGACTTGTAGGTATGCTCTCCTGAGGTCCAGCAGAGACACGTTAGCACCTTTTTGTCTCCATTCGTGCAGCTTAGCCGCACAAACATCTGCGTTGGCCGTAAACGTGCTGCGTTGGCCGTAAACGTGTCTACGTAATGATTTAGCTCCCGGTAGTCCATTACCGGGTGCACTTTGGCTTTGTTCTGCTGCATCACAGCCATCAGGGGAATTAGGCCTTTGGGAGGTCCCAATTTATCCTCTGGGTATGGCACGAGCCAACCATTATCTATCCAAGTGCGGAGCTCCTGCATGTATTCTTCATGGATTTCTGCCGGCACTGGGTATTCTGACACTCGATTGTGTAGTCTTTCAGGGGGGTGGTCCTCAGACCACTTCCACGATGCAGTCCACGTTCGGTTTTGATGATCAAAGGTGGCGGTGAAATCTGGTTCATTAATAGAAATGGCTGCGCATTTAATATTTTTCCTGTCGCCCAGCCGCACTGATCCTGTAGGGTTGACAATGACACCGCCCAGAGCTTTTATGGCGTCGATCCCTAGAAGTAAGTCAAACCCCAGCGGTTTGCCACGCACCACCAACACATTGATTCTGGCAGACACACCTTCGTCAGTGGACACAGAGACTGCTCCAACACCGCAGCACGCATGGGACATTCCACCAATCGTTTTGACATCTACGTTCGTTTTTCTCCAAGACCGACACCGGTCTGCATGTAAAATAGTCCTAGAGCATCCTGTATCAATAAGCGCCAAACATTGCGTCCCGTCAACGTGGATGCTTATCACCGGGAGCGTCGTGCTCGCATCTTGGTGGGGAAGGAGACTGGCACTTATGCGTCCTCCCCATGCTCGTTTGCCGAGCAATTCCGAGCCCAGTGTCCACTCTCACCGCAACAGTAACACCGTGTTCCACGTTTTCGACAGTCCTTTGCAAGGTGGCCTTTCGTATTGCACTTGAAACAGGTCACACTAACAGGAATATTCTGGGCCCTGTGGTTGTTGGGTGAGCATGTGGCCACAACCACGTCCTTATTGTGTTCCCCAGTCGTCGTCAAAATTCTTGCTCTCGACATTAGTTCCCCCATGGTCAGGATTTTGATGTTCGGCACCTGTTAAAGAGCAATTGAGATAGCATCAGGGAACCCAGTGACGAAAGTCAATTTTATGAGTCTCTCCAAGCCATCTCCTGTGAATCTGGCCAATCTAACGAACTGCCTGATTTTGTTGATGTAAACATCCACACGTTCGCCAGCCCATCTAACCATAGTTATTTTTCTGTATGTTGCAAACGCGTCGTCGGTAAATGCCTCCTTTAATTGGGCCTCAATCTGGCCTAATTCTCTTTGATCGTCCTCCTCCATTTCCATGTAGAGGGCCAGTGCATCACCTTCCAGATATAAAGGTAGCAGACTCACTACATCATCCACCTGCTGAAGTTGTGCGACAAGTCTCACTTTTTTCAGCCACACTACAACGTCTCCCTCGCCAGAGAACGGCTTGATAATATCACTGCTTATCCGCACCTTCGCCATAGTCAGGCCGAAATAGCTTGAAACAAAAATGTAGTAGGCAAAAAAAAAAAAAAATACAACTAAAAACAGACGGGACAAAAATCTTGCTTCTCGCAGACACGTGGGTCGTAACAAGCACAATCTACTCACCAGAATCACCTACACACAATCTGCAGAACGCTCCCTCTCCTTTCCAGTGTCCTGCTTTTATAGCGGTCGGGAACAACATATTTGCATAATCACGCGAGAGCAGACGTGATGCAACGATAATTACATTGGGTAAACGCTAATAAAAGCTCATGGACGCCATCTTGGAACTCTCTCTTTCGCTCAGCCCAAAACAGACCTATCCGAGGTAAGCTCTCTATTTCTCATTTTGGTTACTGCTAATTCTGCTACACTTCCATCGCTCGGGTTTCGAGTTCGCATATGCAGCCCACCTCCGTGATTGCAGTCACATTCAATATTCACTACACGCCCCCCACCCTGATCTCATGATCATAAACTGGGTAGTGAAGTAGTATCCGTCTTTGTTAGACACAGCTAGCGCTCTCTACACTCCTGCTAGACACAGCTAGCACTCTCTACACTTCTGCTAGACACAACTAGTGCTCTCTGCTCTCCGACAAAGACAGATACCACCTAGCAAAATGGGGCTACACGGCTAGACATAAATTAATTTTTAAATTTCTCATTTAAAAACCACTTTAATTGTATTCTCACCCAAATAACTACCGTTCAAAAACGACACTTTTTTTCTCCTTTTCAGCACGACACGATTTCATGTTAAATTCCGTATTTAAAAATAATTTTTAAATACACGCAAGTCGTCCGAATCACATTTTAAGTTCCTTTAACAGCGATGACTTTTTTCAAACGCAATAAAATCCGACTCTAATTGTATTTTCATTAAAAATGAAAGTCGTTTAAAAACGACACCTTTTCTTTTTTTTTTTTTTAACACAACAAGACTTCATTTTAAATTCCTCGTTGAAAAGCGAATTTAATGCATACAAGTCGTTTGAATCACATTTTTAGTTCTTTTAACAGCGACGACTTTTTTTTAACACAATAAAATCCGACTCGAATTGTACTTTTATAAAATAAATCTATCGTTTAAAAACGACACCCTTTTTCCTTCTCAGCACAACAGGATTTCATTTTAAATTCAACATTGAAATATGACTTCTATACATACAAGTCATCCGAATCACATTTTAAGTTCTTTGAACAGCGACGACTTTTCAAACGGAATAAGATCCGACTCGAATTGTATTTTCATTAAAAATGAAAGTTGTTTAAAAACGACACCTTTTTACTTTTAAACACAACAGGACTTCATTTTAAATTCCTCGTTGAAAAGCGAATTCAATGCATACAAGCCATTCAAACTGTTGGAATTTTTTTGTACCAATAATGGTGCATTCTCACCCTCTCTGTTTACATTTATTATTTTTTATTTGGTTCTTGTATTCGATTTTTGTATTTCGTATCTTGTTTTATTTTCAGTTTCGTACATTTTGGGTTTGTACGAAACTCCCTTTAATTTGGAGAAAAGGGAAATGTTAGCTCCGTGATGATGTCACGAACCCAGCGCGAGATTCACCCTCTTTTGAAATTCCGCCGACGTGGAGATTGGACGTTTGTTTCATTGCCCGGCACTGAAATTGGAATTTTGACAAGCCTCCTTCAAAGAAGAAAACCCAGCAAGAAAACCCCAGATATGCGACGAAGCATACTTCTGAAATCCATCTGCATGCCTACGGAGA
Organism: Euprymna scolopes; assembly: GCF_053919585.1. Classification (NCBI taxonomy): domain Eukaryota; kingdom Metazoa; phylum Mollusca; class Cephalopoda; order Sepiida; family Sepiolidae; genus Euprymna; species Euprymna scolopes. Next base: position 136,970 of record NC_136491.1, read on the forward strand.
TGCAAATGGAGGAGAGAAAATTCTAAAAGGACTTTAAACGAAAAAAAAGAAAAAGGCACGTGCCTGACTGGCTTTCAATTTGTGAGTACGCTCCTAAAATTTACTACATAATAGAGTGTGATTAGACACTACTATTTTGAATCTTATTATTGTTTTTGTTCTTGGATACGATATCTTCATTATGGGAACCAATGTTATTTTTTTCATTATATGTTACTTTGGCGTTTTTTGAATTTAATGCCTGCAAAGGGAAAAATTTGCAACTAATTTTATTGTGAATAAAATCTCTTCTTCGTTTCAAAGCAAGACCTTTGTATTTTATTCTTTACCCCCCCCCCTCCTTTGTTTCATGCTGTCATTTTTTTTTTTCAGGTTAGTTACTTTAGCGTCGAATTTATCTGGAAGCAAGATAAAATTCCGACAGAACTGCATCTTAAGTTCTTCTTACAGCGATGACTTTATTTTTCAAACAATAGAATCCGACTAGAACTGTACTTTTATAAAATAAATCCATCGTTTAAAAACGACACCCTTCTTCCTTATCAGCGCAACAGGATTTCATTTTAAATTCCACATTGATATAGGATTTCTATGCATACAAGTCATCTGAATCGCATTTCAATTTCTTGTAACAACGATGACTTTTTCAAACACAATAAAATCCGAATTGAATTGTAATCATTTTCGTTTAAAAAAAATAACGACAACTTTTCTTTTAAACACAACAGGATCTCATTTTAAATTCCTCAGTGAAAAACGAATTTAAATGCACAAGTCGTTCAAATCGCATTTTAAGTTCTGTTAACAGCGACGACTTTTTTTTTTTTTTCAACAAATAAGCGAATTTCATTCCAAATTCCATGTTCCTTTGACGACGATAGTTAAAGAAATCCAACGAATCCCACTGGGATTAACAAACAAAAAGACAAAAAAAGTCCGACTCACTTCATATCTTCAACCTTCGCAGTTTGACACAACTCATTCAATTCTCTGTTTGACAATGCTTTTCAATTTTCAATGCGACTTTTAATTTTCCATGTTCAACGTGAATCATTTAAAATTTCCCATTTCATCTCGGCAGCATTGGTTCCATATTTAATGCCGAAATAGCTCCTAATCGTAAAAAAAAAAAAAAAAAACAGGGACTCGCTTCTCAGCGACACTCTCCACTCTAGCCACATTCCATCCGGTTCTCGAGAACTCAATGGCTCGACTCTCCCAAACATCTTAACTCTCGGCCTTATATTATCTCATTTATGCAAATTAATGCGCATTCAAACCTGCTGATTCATCGCCTTCTTGTCTTCCATCGCTCGGGTTTCGAGTTCGAATATGCAGCCCATCTCTGTGACTGCAGTCACATTCAATTTTCACTACAGTGGTTGGAAGCACCATCACGTGAGACAACCAGCCAATAAGAAAATTAAGAATATAACCTTTTTAACGAATTTCCAAAACGCCAAAATATCAGCAGAATCTAATACGAGTGTCACCAAGGAGCAAGTGAGGCAAGTGGTCAGGACATGCGACAGATGTCAGTCGATTGATCTTGCTCCAAGCACGCATGAAACTGGTCAATTGGGGGTGAGTGGGACCTGGGAGAGACTGGCATGCGATGTCACCCATTACAGGGGTGGACTTTACCTGACCATGATTGACTGCGGGCCCGGGCGATTTGCCCTATGGAAGAAGCTACGTGGAGGAACAGGCAATGAAATAGCGGCAATCCTCGATGAGGTGTTTTTGGAGCAAGGTCCCGTGGAAGAGCTGTTAACCGACAACAGGACCGCATTCTAGTCAGTAGCAGTGACGGAAGTAATGAAGAAATGGAATATCCAACAATTTTTCAGAGCTGTCTCCAGACCCAATGGCAACGGTATCGTGGAGAGAAACCACCACACCATAAAGGCAGTTGCGGAAAGAGGAGGCACCTCACCTGAGCAAGCTGTCTTCTGGTATGACATGTCGCTTAGATTGGTACAAATGCCAGAGACGGTTCCGCAACTATCAACGTTTGCATATTCCTGGAGACATCCTAGGGTTGACCCTCAAGCAGAGAGGCAGAGGCCACAGGGACCATTAAACTCGGGGATGAGGTACGGGGGAAGCCACCGGGAGCGCGCTGCACCACACAATGTAGTAGAGGTCACGTGACTGGGAGGAACACCAGAAACAACATTGTGATGGACAGAGTACCGAGGCATATTCACAACATCAGACCAATGGAAGGCGAAGCAATGGAGGGGAATGTGCAGCAACAGGAGGAGGACGAGATACCTCAGAGGCCAAGTAGAGAGAGGGGACCGCCACAGTGGATGAGAGACTACGAAATATGATCTTGAGATCGGGGGGGGGGGGCGTGTGGTCAGAAGCTAAGAAAAACAGAAGTCTTACCATGGGTGTGCAGCGAGTGAGTTCAGGCCGAGAAAAGGAAAAACAAAGATGGCGGCCAGCATTTTATTACGTGCGTTCTCACAAAATCTTGTGTGAACGTGAAGCTGGAAACTACAAAATGAGCTTCATTTTTCGGTGCTGGAGAGATTCCAGATCTGGCAGGAGAGTAGGTGCAACGGGAGTAGAAATTCTACTTTCTCTGATTTATTCCCTTTTGTGTGTTTGAGGTGCCGCCCCCCTCCCCCATCGGGAAGCGCACTGCAGTTTAAGGACTGTGCCCCCCTTTTTTTTTAAAGATAGTATTTTCAGAAACTAATGAAAATATCTCTAAAATACACGCTGATTTTTCAATTAAACATAGTAAAAATAAACTAGAATCAAGGAAAATAACTAGATGAAACTAATGAAAATATCTTTAAAATAACCAGTTTTCCGCCATAAACAAGGTAAAAATAGACAAGAATCAAGGGAAATAACTAGATGCAACTAATGGAAATATCTTTAAAATGCAGTCTTCTCTAATAAACCAGTTAAAAATATACTAGAATCAAGGGAAATAACTTGATAAAACTAACGAAAATATCTTTAAAATCCACGCTATTTTCTCTATTAAATAAGATAATAGATTAGAACTAACCGAAATAACCAGATAACTCATGTAAATATCTATAAAATCAACACTGTTTTCACTATTTCGCTATTAAAAAATAAATTAACTAAATTAATTAAGGGAAATAACTCGATAAAACTAAAAAAATAAAAATATCTTTAAAATCACCAATGTTTTCTTGATTAAATGAAGAAATTTTATTATCCACTTTGTCCCGTGGAAGTTAATTCTTCTTAAACAATTAATCGTTACTACTAACTCTGAAACTGAAGGAAAAAATTACAAACAAAAAGAGAAAAATAGGAGAAATAGAATTTATTAACAAAGATATCTAAAGGAAAGGTTTGTGACCTCTATGGGCTGCCAAAAATGTCCATCTGGCTTACAAGAGTCTTGTAGTAGTAACCAAAACGGGGGAGAGAGAGTGAAGGGAAATAGAAGGAAAGAGAGATAGAGAAGGAGGAAGAAGGGGGGAAAAAAGGAGGGGATCACTTACTGGAAGCTTCTGGGCGCCCTTTTACGAAAGGAACATTTAGAAAGTTCGTTTCCTTGTTGGTTTTATTTTTTGAGTTTGTGTTGTTTAAAAGTTCCCTTTTTCTTTCTTTTTCCTGGAAATTCGTTTTCGTAGTCCTTCAGCAAGGTAGAAATTTCTTGAGGCTGAATATTCTGGTGTTTTCTGGTATCTTCGAAAACTTCCCTGCGGCGAATTTTCTGTTCAAAACTTCTATTATCTTTTCTCGATAATAGTATTAGTTTTCAAGTGTCTTAGAAAACTAGATTCTTCTTTTCAACATCTATTATCTTTTCTCGATAATAATATTAGTTTTCAAGTGTCTTAGAAAACTAGATTCTTCTTTTCAACGAATTTAATGTCTTGTCAAGACAGAGTTGTTCAACGCCTTAGTAAATTCCAGGCGTCCCTTTTTATCCGAGACCGACAGTTCGACCGTCTGGTCTCCTCGAAGCCTTGTTCACAACTGACTTACTTTAACTCAAAATATCACACACGTGCCTCAATTTAGCGCGAAAACGTCTCATCCAATCAACGGGCATAAGGGAGTCAGGTGACATAAAAAAAAAGGGGAAGCTAGGGAAGGGGGTAGGAAAGGGGTTAAGAAGAAAGGAAGGAAGAACCGAAATAGGAGAAAGAAAAGGGAAAGAAAGATGGTGGAAGATAATTTCCACACTCTCCCTAAAAAGAAAAAAGACAAAAAGAAAAAATCCTCAAACAACAATCTAATACCAAACGTATTCTGGATTTCTTTCATTTAAAGATTTAACAGACCTTACAGGCCTAGACTGAAAGTTTTCCCTGTCCCGACTAGTCCCCGAGCTCAGAGAATTGCCCTCTCCATCGTTAGAAGCTTGGTGAGAGTGGGTTATGGAAAGTTCTAAAGGACACAAGTTCCTTAAGGAATGTTCCTGAGTGCTGCCATCACTCCTTCTGATTAAAGCTGACCGAACTAAGCTATCCGACCCAGAATTAACCACCCTTCCCAAGGACCAGTAAGGACGAGGCTTCATAGGTTTTTTATCAAAACTCCAATGAGAGCTTCTTCAGCGAAGAAAATCTCTCTACTTCAATTATATAATTGCCCTGAATGACAGGTTCACAACCAGTAACTGTACTGATCAATATCTGGCTAGCCGGATTAAGATAATTCAGGTCATAACTGGGCCAGATCAAGTTATCTCCTCTCAACCATTCAGGCCCGAATAACCAACGAGTAAAAATCATTTTAAATTTGTTCAGGGACATACCCCTCGTGACAAAGTCAGCAGGATTGTCATCAGTCTTCACATACTTAAACTTCACTGTCAAACCTTTATCACTAAGATTTTTTACCATCGCTTTTACATCCTTTAACCGGTTACGAGTGAATTGACATTTCGTATAGACATTGTCAGATAAAACCCAGGACAGTACTACCTGTGCATCTACAGCGATAATCACAGAACTGAGCACTTCCAAAGGGAGTATTTTCACCAGAACAGAAATGTGCTTCATGCATAAATACACCGCTAACAGCTCCAAGGTGGGTAAGGTTCGCTTAACAGAGGGAACAACCCTGGCTTTAGCGAATATCAGTCTGGCTTCTCCATGCTGATGTAAATATACCGCGATTCCATAGGCCAGGTTCGAGGCATCACAAAACACTATCAACGTGGCGGAAGAATCGGAAGCCACGGAGTAACGGTCGAATTCAAGCTCCCCAATACGTACCAGATCCTTATACAACTTCTCCCAGTCGACCATAATGTCGGGTGGGACCGGCTGGTCCCAGGATACTTTCAACTTCCACAATTTACTAAGAAGGATCCTACCTTTATAGTAACAGGGAGCATTAAGCCAAGGGGGTCAAATACAGAGGAATTTACAGACAAAATATCCCTCTTAGAGGATACTGATCTTCCTTCAATGCAAGAACTTACTCGCATTTTGTCAGAGGAGGGGTTATACAAATAGCCCAATACCTTCTCAGTGTCAGAACCGTGGGAGGAGAGACTGTTATCCTGCAACATTCGCTTAGCAAGCACTTCATTGTTGCTACAGCAATTCCTCAAGGAAAATCCACCTTCCCCCATGACAGAAACAGCTTCCAAGTACAGCTGCATCAGAACTTCAGCAGAATTATGAGTTTTCACCAGGTTGTCCACATAGAAGTGGCCCAAAAGCATCTCCCTGCAAGGACCAGGAGGGTATTTCTCCACATGATATCGAACCATGTAGCTCAGTATGAAAGGACTGGATACAAAGCCAAATATAAGAGTGTTGTATCTAAAGCAGATCAACTCATCACCCAATCTTAAAAAGAAGTAGAATCTATTTTTGTCACATTCGTCATTCAAACGAATCATTAAAAAGGCCTTCCGAATATCGGCCAGTAGAACATACTGGTTCATCCGAAACCGCAAAAGCAAATCCAGCATGTCAGTGCACATATTGACACCAGAATAAGCGCAGTCATTTAAAGAAGGTTTCCCACCGGTTCTCAAAGAACAATTGAAGACCGGTCTAATCTTGGTCGTGCACTGTAAATCCTGTTTTATCACCGGTCGATGAGGAATCCATACGTATTTGTTAAAATCGGAAGGAGTAACCACAATCCTTTCAATTATTCCTTCCTTTTCTTGATCTAAGAAGACCTGACAATAATCCTCGTACAACCCCTGTTCCGTCAGCTTCTTCGATACGCGATTCAAAACTGACAAAGACACCTGATGATTAGCAGGCACCGATTTTAATTTTTCTTCATTCCAAGGCAAACTGACATAGTAAGAGTTATCTATGAAGCGAATGGAGGAGCGAAAGGACTCAATCATATTCTTATCGAAATCACTGAATTCCTCCTCAACTATACCTATGGTTTCTAAACTAAACATTTTTTCCACAGTCCTCTCAACAGAAGACTCCTCAAAACAACTGAACGGATCAGCATACACAGACTTGGGGTTCAACGCAAAATATACATGAGTGAGGTCGCACACAGAGTGTTCCTTGACGACTTGAGCATAATTCAATTCCAACCCCTTTTCCAGGTCTTTGGGAGGAGGAGACCCAAAATCCGCCAGATCACCAAACAAAACCATTCCTTGGGGAAATTCCCACACAAGGCCCTCTCTAAACTCCTTTAAATTCATAGGTCCCAAAAACCTAAGCACGTCCACACCCAGTGAGCCATATACAGGCAAAGTGTCATCTCTCAACTCCGAGAAATTAGCAGCCAATTTGACCTGATGTTTCTTAAGGTCTTCTACCACAGAATTCAATCCGTGAACACGAAAAGAAAGGTCCATATCATCATCCACCAAGAACAACACAGAATGGCATGAATTTGGAAACCTCACTTGAAGATTAACTTCCTTCAAGTGTTTAACTTCTTTTCCCAAAAAGGTCTTAATCAGAAACTTACGATCTCTCATGGGAGTATTAATATCAGAAAAGGCATCCAACATTTTTCCAGACAAATAGGATCGCTCACTACCAGTGTCGATAAGGCAGTTGAAAGATACACTTTCACCAGATCCATTGTCGACGGCAACCTCAACAACAGGCAGTAACGAAGAGCTATTCAAGTGCCAACAAGCATTAGAAGCAGTAGATTCACCCCCAACAGAAGGACACAGCACTCTACAGTGACCCTTCTTATTACATAGCCAGCACATTCCATACTCCTTACCCTTGCAAATACATGACTCTTCTGCATGAGAAGGGCTCGAGCACTTGCTACATAAGCCAATCTCCTTACACCTCCTCAACCGGGCAGCATAAGAAGGAAAAAACTTGCAGGAATTACCGTTATGGTTATTGGTTCTACAAAAATTACACTTAAATCCAATCTTAATAGACTGGATATGAAAATTTTCCAGTGTGGAAGGTTTTTTAGCATCTGGAGAGCCCATGAACCTAGGGGAAAATGTTTTCTTAGATATACTAGCCACCTTCCGAGGATATGTTTCCTTATTTTTACAAAACTCAATCGTTCGAAATATTTCCGAACTGTGGTCTAGTATGTCTTCCAGGGTAGGGTAATTATTTCCTATTTTATATATCAACTCAGACCTAAAAAGAGCGGGCAGCTTACTAAAAACAATATGACTTAACAACTTGTTTCCGGGAGAGTTCATCTCCAAGAAATTTAAACTGAAGGAACTATTTAATTCATGAACCTGAGCCTTAACAGAATTCAAGAACTTCTTTGCTACTAAGTTGTTGCTTAACTTCTCTATACCCAATATATGGGAAAAAACAGAATCCACAATGTTGTCCTTATCTAGAAATTCCGACGCGAGAATGTCGGTGGCTATGCGATAGTTTTCCTCAGATATAGAGAGGTGCCGCATCAGTTGAAAGGCGTAGCCAGACAAATGGTTTTTCAACACAACTAACCTCAGGGCGTCATTTTCTAAGTCCACTACGCTATTTTCGAATTCCCGCTGAAAATTAAGGAAGGCTAATATATCGTTTTCTAAATCCTTTTCACTAAACTTGGGACATTCAATTTTGGGCGTCATCCCCAGACGTTTTTCCTTAATAAGAGAGACTTTGTGATTTGCACTATCCCTTACTTCTACCGAAGGCTTGAGTCTAGACAATTTTTCCAAAACCTTCACTCGATGGAGAGCGCAATCCCTATTAAATGCCTTAATCTCCTCATCTTCTGTTCCTTCAATTAAATAGGCATTAATAATTTGCTCGTCTAATAAATCCACTGAAGCAATGTAATCATCTATCTGCTTTTTATATAACGTATAACCTACTTCATTTATTTCATCTAATGAGTCTAAAAACTCAAATACAGTTAAGATTTTATCTCTAATAATCTTTCTTTTTTCAAATAACATTGAGGTAGTGGGAGAGGTAGTCATTTTAGAATACTAAACCCCGCCCCTTCTAACCTATCAACGGCTAAATGCTAAACCACTACCCTTTTGGCATGCGCGCCACAACAACCCTTCTTGGCGCCAAAAATGCCTGTAAAAAAAAGGAACAAGAAGCCAAAATGGCCGACGCAGAAACAAAGAAGAAGGAAGGAGGGAGGGAGGTACTATCTACGCGATGGACAGCAGCCAGTCATCAATAAGCCGAGACCAGTTTAGCAGAGAGTAGCTTACTAAACTCGCAGAGTTATTAACTCTATGAGTACCAATTTTTGGCAGCCCATAGAGGTCACAAACCTTTCCTTTAGATATCTTTGTTAATAAATTCTATTTCTCCTATTTTTCTCTTTTTGTTTGTAATTTTTTCCTTCAGTTTCAGAGTTAGTAGTAACGATTAATTGTTTAAGAAGAATTAACTTCCACGGGACAAAGTGGACGGGACAAAGTGAAGAAATTTTATTATCCACTTTGTCCCGTGGAAGTTAATTCTTCTTAAACAATTAATCGTTACTACTAACTCTGAAACTGAAGGAAAAAATTACAAACAAAAAAAGAAAAATAGGAGAAATAGAATTTATTAACAAAGATATCTAAAGGAAAGGTTTGTGACCTCTATGGGCTGCCAAAAATGTCCATCTGGCTTACAAGAGTCTTGTAGTAGTAACCAAAACGGGGGAGAGAGAGTGAAGGGAAATAGAAGGAAAGAGAGATAGAGAAGGAGGAAGAAGGGGGGAAAAAAGGAGGGGATCACTTACTGGAAGCTTTTGGGCGCCCTTTTACGAAAGGAACATTTAGAAAGTTCGTTTCCTTGTTGGTTTTATTTTTTGAGTTTGTGTTGTTTAAAAGTTCCCTTTTTCTTTCTTTTTCCTGGAAATTCGTTTTCGTAGTCCTTCAGCAAGGTAGAAATTTCTTGAGGCTGAATATTCTGGTGTTTTCTGGTATCTTCGAAAACTTCCCTGCGGCGAATTTTCTGTTCAAAACTTCTATTATCTTTTCTCGATAATAGTATTAGTTTTCAAGTGTCTTAGAAAACTAGATTCTTCTTTTCAACATCTATTATCTTTTCTCGATAATAATATTAGTTTTCAAGTGTCTTAGAAAACTAGATTCTTCTTTTCAACATCTATTATCTTTTCTCGATAATAGTATTAGTTTTCAAGTGTCTTAGAAAACTAGATTCTTCTTTTCAACGAATTTAATGTCTTGTCAAGACAGAGTTGTTCAACGCCTTAGTAAATTCCAGGCGTCCCTTTTTATCCGAGACCGACAGTTCGACCGTCTGGTCTCCTCGAAGCCTTGTTCACAACTGACTTACTTTAACTCAAAATATCACACACGTGCCTCAATTTAGCGCGAAAACGTCTCATCCAATCAACGGGCATAAGGGAGTCAGGTGACATAAAAAAAAAGGGGAAGCTAGGGAAGGGGGTAGGAAAGGGGTTAAGAAGAAAGGAAGGAAGAACCGAAACAGGAGAAAGAAAAGGGAAAGAAAGATGGTGGAAGATAATTTCCACATAAACAAGGAAAAATAGACTAGAATCAATGGAAATAATTAGGTAAAACTAATGAATTATCTTTAATGTAACCACGTTATGCTCTATTAAATAAGGTAAAAATAAACTAGAACTTAGGAGAAACAATTTGATTAAACTAATGAAAATATTTTCAAAATAACTGCTGTTTATTTTTCTAGTAAACAAGGTAAAAATAGACTAGAACTAACGCAAATATCTAGATGAAACTAATGTAAATACCTTTCAAATCACCATTGTTTTCTATTAAACACGGTAAAAATAGACTAGAACCGAGGGAAATAACTGCATGAAACTAATGTAGCAATCTGTAAAATCACAGCTGTTTTCTGAATATAACAAGGTAAAAATAGACTTATACTAAGCGAAATAACTAGATGAAACTAATGTAAATATAGACTAAAATGAAGATAAATAACTTGAAACTAATGAAAAAATATCTTTAAAATTCACGCTGATTTCTCTATTACAGCTAGTAAAAAATAGACTAGAATTAAGGGAAATAACTAGATGATACTAATGTAAATAACTTAAAAATCACCGCTGTTATTGTAGCCTCTCATGGTGAGACTACTCAAATAGAATAATGGTGCGCAGCCCTAACTGTAAAACCCAGTTGCGCGCACGCTGCTGTTTAAAGTTCATTTAAACTGTGCGCACATCACCTTTCTACACTCATGCAAATTCTGTGGACTTATAAACGAAACCCTATCTTTTCACACGGACGTCTTGGAAAGCACCTTACGTCATAAAGATGTTTTATTCATCCAATCTGATTTTGAAGAAAACAAATTTCAAAATTTTGTTTTTCAGACAGTGTTCATGGAGCCGGCTTGAAATCTATAAATATTGCATTTTGCATCAAAACTGATGAGTCGACCCCCAACCAGCATGCTGTAAACATCAAAGTCGATTCCGTGCCCGGGACGTTAAACACTTGGACACCCATTCATTAATTCTCCTCGAATAGATGAACTTCTTACCTTAATGAATGTTTACCTTTTTCTATCTCTTTGCTAAAGTAAGCGATGGGCTTATGTGTTCGGTATATGTGAAAGGTGGAAAAAATAAATAAATAAAAATTTTTAAAAAATAAGACTGTAGCGTCTACCCCGGAACTAAAATTTGACAGAGACTTTTGAATTGTCACCGTTTCCGGAGAGCTCTTAAAAAGAGGACAAAAAAAAAACGTGGCACCAAATTCGAGTGCCCTCTCTTCCTCTTTCGCTCGCTGACCCTTGAGGAGTTAACACGCACTACTGCTGTGTCTGTCACATGTGCGCGACACGCGCTATGTCAGTTCTCATAATGAAACCAAAAAAACATTCTTCTTACCTTTCCACGCCACTTTTCACTCGAACGGCTATCCCAAAGAAAAATATTTAATTTATCTTTTCTTTTCGACTTTACGCCAAAAAAGAGAACATTTACCCAGTCAGTCAAGATTTCTTTCTTTTCTACGGACACAAAAGAAACCACATGAGTGTGATACACAAAAGGGTAAATAAAATTACACTTCTTTTAACAAGCCAAGTCTGACTATTTATTTTCGTTAATTTTTCTGAATATTTGTTTTTTATTAATGTTTATGAAAAATTATTTTTAAGGAGCTGTTCGTCATTTTGCCCGGCGAGCAGCTCACTTCAAGACGTACTGGGCGTATATGCATTGCTCTTTGGGAAAGAAGAAGGAAAGGATGGCTAGCTCATTTATATACATGAAGGGCATCTTGGGAAGGCAGGGCATGATGGGAAAAGCTATTTTTTTTCCTGTCTCTTCCTTTTTTTTTAGATAGGAGGATATAAAAGCTGGGAAAAATTCTCTGGAAGACACAAAAAGAAAAGAGTTGTGAACATCTTCTCTTGAAAAGTATTTCGTGTTGCTGACGTTCAGATTGTGCGGTGTGACATTGGTGGAGACAGGCCAGGTGTGGTCAATTAGAAAAGAAGAGAGAAGAAACGTGTTGTTGTCGAGCGAGTGACTCACTCCTTCCCGAATCCCAGAGCGAAAGAGGAAGAGAGGGCACTCGAATTTGGTGCCACCTTAGATTATGTTGTTTATTTCTTCCTAAAAAGGGCTGGTTATTTCTAACCGAGAACTTTTACTTTTCTACTTCATTTCATTTCATTACCTCAGTCATAGGATTTTTTTTTTTGTCTATTTCATTACATAAAAAAAAACATTCAATTACCTCAGTCACAGGACTTTTTCTACTCCATTACATATAGAAATTTTAATACCTCAGACACAGAACTGTCGACTTCATTACATAAAAAAAATTTAATTACCTCAGTTGCAGGAAGAGACTCAATAAACCAAGGAGACTTTTTTCACAATTTTAAAAAAATAAATTTTTGTATTAAATTTATTCGTCCACCTCAGTCATCTTTGCTTGATTGTTCAACTCTATTTACACATTATTTTCACCTTTATTTTTTTGAGTTCGTGGGACTAACATCGACACCCGTTAGTCCCACAACACTGTTCTCTCTATTAAACAAGGTAAAAAAAAAATTAGAACAAAAGTAAATAGCTTGATGAAACTAATGTAAATATATTTAAAATCACTGCTGTTTTCTCCATTAAACAAGGGAAAAATAGCATAGAATCAAGGAAAATACTCACATGAAGCTAATGTAAATATCTTTAAAATCAGCAACGTTTTCTCTATTAAACAATATTAAAATAAACTAGAACTAAGGGAAATAAGTAGATTAAACTAATAGAAAATATCTTTTGAATCACTACTGTTTTCACTATTAAACAAGAAAAAAATAAATTACAATCAAGAGAAATAAGTTGATTAAACTAAAGAAAACATCTTTAAAATCGCCCATGTTTTCTCTATTAAACAATATTAAAATAGCCTAGAACTAAGTAAACTAAGTAGATTAAACTAATAGAAAATATCTTTCTCTAATCGGAAAAAAAAAACCTGGACTGGGTTATTGGCAGCATTTGAACATTCTCAGCTCTGACCCGTTCAGTCCGGTTTGCCAGAACTCAACTGCCGACATCTTGACTGTCGGCCTTATATTCCCTAATTCCAGTGTCTAGCCTCATTGACATGCAAATTAAGACGCGATCGAACCTAACCATTTGTCGCCTTTTCGTGTTCTATCGGTCGGGTTCTGAGTTCTAAGCATCGCACATGCCACCTTTGGCAGCCTACCTCCATAACTGCAGTCACACTGCAATTTTCCCTACACCCCACCCCCTTATGATCTCCATCACAAACTGGGTACGGAAGTAGTATCCGTCTTTGCAGATACTTCTTAGCAGAAGTGGGGCTACACGGCTAGACACAACCAGCCCATGCTACACAGCTAGACACAGCTCGCCCATGATACTGTTGTTGCAAAGAAAAAAAAAGATTACACAAAACCTCAGCAGCAGCGTCGTCCATCGGTACTTTCCATAGACTCGTTTTCACGTCTGTCCCATCTGCTCGAGTGACCTGTTTTTATAAAAGACAGAGTCCTCCAAATTTGCATATGTGCACGAGAGCACATGAGATTCTGTGAGACAGCATTGTTATACAAGGCCGCAAGCGCCATCTTGGACCCTTTTCAGCATCATGACACTGCTTCGGCAAAGTGCACACAGAGGCCGTTTAAAAGGTAACCCTGCGTTCCCACACTTTTCGTCACACTTCCCCCTGATATCATCATCACAGAGAGGGCAAGCATGCGGTGGTCTTTTTCTTCAGGTGCTTCTCCGGGGAGGGAGATCAGGGGCTTCGTCCTCGCCTGTGCTTTCGTCCTCAATTTCAGGGTCAGTGAACCTAAATCTCAGGGTTGGTGTCCAATGAAGTCAGCGTAACCCAGAATGATGGTTCACTGGTCTCGGATTCAGTCTTACTCTCATCGCTAAGTGGCGGCTGTGCTTGTGATGTCAATGGAAGGTCCTTAATGTGACGGGACCCCCATCAACCTGCACCGATTGCGGGCTGATCACCTCAGTAACATGCCCGGTTCCGCAGCGTGTGGTGCACTTGCTGCGGGGGTTCTTAACCCAGGCAACATCCCCCTCTTTGATACTCTCTCTCATCGCCTCCGGCAGTGGGCTGGTCTCCATGCCTCTCACCCTAACGTGGTTCCTGTGCAGTGCTTCGGCTGGCGTGGTAGAGGGTGAAATGTCGTCCTTAGGGGTGATGTTATACCAATAGACCGCCTCAGGCATAGTACACACCTTCCTAGCTGCAATAGTCATGACGGTCCTGTGGTTTCTCTCAATAATTCCATTCCCGCTAGGCACATGGGCGCATCGAAATTGCAGACGTATATCCCAGCTGTCTGCAAACTGTTTGAACTGCTCGCTAACAAAGGCAGTGCCATTGTCGGTCAGTATCTCAGAAGAGGGACAACACTCGAAGAAGACACTTTCCAGCACATGGACAATGGCGGCCAAGTCCTACCAGCAAAGGGGCCACCACAATGCAAATCTAGATGGTCCGCAATCGATGAGCATCAAAATATGCACGCCATTGTGGTGAGTTACGTCCATTGTGAGCCTGTTCCAATTTCATCTCACACTCAGTTTTCCTTTCTTCCACCAGATGGGTGCTGGGTCAATCAACCGACAGGTTTTGCAACTCCTCACAACAGATTTCACGTCCCTCTTTGGCACATAGGGGTCGACCAGCCTTGTGACGTAAAGGGTTTAGTTTGCACCGGGGTGCCCGCTTTGGCAATGGACATCAGCAACACAGCCCAGGCTAAACCGACACCCCAATTCACAGGTGCCGGTTCGTCCATTTCTTTCGGCAGATCCAGCCAATGGCGTGGCACTCTGGTCAGGCGATCCGCACGATTCTGACAGGACTGCACCAGTGTCACATCTACAGCCAGGTTGAATTCTTTGATGATCTAGGTCAGGGTAGCAAGTCGTCTCCGTATTAGCATTTCGGCCGATGCCTTCGTTGTCAACCGTGCTTTCCCACTCAAGGCATCAGTTATCTACCGATGCACGCATGTAGAGTCTGTGATGATGTGTAGCACTCTGGCCTTCCACCGAAGTGCCAGATTTACCCCTTTGAGTGTAGCATCAAGCTCAGCCAGGTTTATGTGCTCGGCATCATTTTCTGGCTGAAGCCAGCAGGAATTTTCTATGATAAATCTGTTGACTGCCAAAGCAACGCCAAGGGAGAGTGAGCTGGCATTCACCCAAACTGTAAACTCGCTCTCATCAACACATCAGCTCCCTCGCACGGGGTCGTCCTTCGTCACTCTGGCCACAGCTTCCACCAGCATGCTTCGCAGGATGGGATCACGTACCTCATCATCCCATCCCGTTGACATAGAAGTCGCACATTACTTTATGGCCGCCACTGTCACCTGGAGCCACCCACACATGGGGAAGTGGCCCACCAGTTTTCTGCAGACGGAAAAAACGCTCTGATGCGTGATGTTGGATGGAACTTCCGGGATGTCACCACCTCTTCCCCAGCGAAGTCTGTCTGCACTGCTGCTCACATGCAAGCCAAGAACTTTCACTCCATCTTGCAGGTGCTCTGGCTCCTTGCACGACAGCCCGCTCTCAAAGTGTTCTTTTACTGCCTGGGAAGACATGAGGCTCTTGTTTACTAAAATGTTGTCAATATACAACGACGTCGCCTGTTGCACGGCTTCATTCTGACGCCGGATCACTTGCATAATTGCTGTCATAATGTTCGGGGCCACGTTCAAGCCAAATCCCCGCCTGGGTAAACAGTAGTGAGCCCGTTTGATCTCGACGGTCTGGAACGGCCACAGCAATTTTTTGATGCGTATCTGCAGGTAGGCTTTTCACAGGTCCAGGATTGCTGTGTACGCCCCCTGCTGCCGCCACTCCCTCAGTTTATGTATGCAGACGTCAGCCCCTGCCGTGTGTAGGTTGATGTGTTCATTGAGTTCCCGGTAAACCATGATGGGTCGGACCTTCTGTTTATTCTCTTGCCTGATGGCCATCAGGGGGATCAGCCCCATTGGTGACCCGAGTTCATCCTCTGGGTATGGAACCAGCCAGCCATTATCCATCCAAACCTGGAATTCTGACTCGTACTGCCCCCTGAGCCATGCAGATGGGGGATACTCCATCAGCCAATTCTGCAAGGACACTGGTGGCTGATCGCCCGACCACTTCCAGGATGTGGTCCTTGTCGTATTCTGCGTGGAAGTCGGGTTCACCAAGAGTGATTGCTGCACAGACCTGTTTCTTGCATTGGGAAAACCTCACATCACTGGCGCCGTCCACAGCGATTCCACCCAGCTGTGTAATAGTGTCCATTCCAAGGAGAAGGTAATATCTAAGAAGCTCCCTGTCAACCACCAACACCTTCACAGCCACCGGGGGACCATCGCCAACGCTTATATTGACAATGCTCACCCCATAACACACCAGCGAGCCTCTGCCAATGGTTAATACTGGGACATTCTGTTTCGTTCATGCGGTGCAACATTTCTTGTATATGAGGGTTTGGGTGCATCCAGTGTCAACCAGCGCTGAGCACCTACACCCATCAACTCGCACTATCACTACAGGAAGCACCTTGTTCAGTGTTGCTTTGGAGAGGGTGCTGGTGCCGCGGCTTACTCCCCTTACTCGTTTCCCAGACAATTCCATGCTACGTGGCTTGGCTTGTCGCATCGGTGACAGCATCCTCGTTTCCATGCTCCATAGTGCAGGGTGTGCTTTGCACTGCTTCTGCAGTCTCTGGTGAAGTGGTTGGGGCTGCCACATTTATAGCACCGTGGGCTCTCTGCAGGCGATTCCAGTGCAGCAACTGCTGCCGAGACCTGCTCCACATTGTCCTTTAGGATGTTTCGGGCTCCAGCCAACAACTCCTCCAACCCAAGCTCATTGAGCTTCAATGATGCCCGCAACAGCCGACTGGTGTCATCTGGGAGCCCAGACAAAAAGGTGCATGCCAATATTCAGTCGCTTGCCCCGTCGAAGGGAGCAGCAAGGTTCTTCAGGTCAGCCAGGTAGACGTCCACAGTCTCCCTTGGCCCAAGCCAACGTTCAGAGAATTGCCTCCAGGCAACAAAAAGGTCTACACCGAATGCTCTGTACAACGCTTGTTTTATCTGCGCCATTGTTGCCTCATCCCCGAGCTGTTAGTACACAGCATAAGCCCCCTTAATGAGCCTCAATGGGATGACCATAGCTGGATCCTTAATTTTGCATAACCGGCAAATGCGCTCAGCCTTCTCTAGCCATTCAACTACTGAAAGACCAACCGACGATATGTCAAACTCTAGTATCAGCTTCAAGGCAAATCTCTCCATGGTAAAAAAATGTATGCTGAAATAGCTTGTTGTTGCAAAGAAAAAAAAAGAGTACACAAAACCTCAGCAGCAGCGTCGGCCGTTGGTACTTTCCATAGACTCGTTTTCACGTCTGTCCCATCTGCTCAAGTGACCTGTTTTTATAAAAGACAGAGTCCTCCAAATTTGCATATGTGCGCAAGAGCACACAGGATTCTGCAAGACTGCATTGTTATATAAGGCCGCGGGCGCTATTTTGGACCCTTTTCAGCATCATGATGCTGCATCGGCAAAACGCACACAGAAGCCATTTAAGAGGTAAGCCTGCATTCCCACAATTTTTGCCACAGCTAGCCGTCACTAACAGCTAGCCCACGATACTCGGCTAGACACAGCTAGCCCACCATACTGGGCTAGACATGGCTAGCCCACCATACTCGGTTAGACACGGCTAGCTCATGTTACTTGGCTAGACATGGATAGCCCACATTACTCGGCTAGACACAGCTAGCCCTCACTAACTGGCTAAGCACACAAAATTTAATTTTTAAATTTCTCATTTAAAAACGACTTTTACATACAAGTCGACTGAATCGCATTGTAAGTCTTTTAATAGTGACGACTTTTTTCTTTTCAAAAAAAAAAAATCCGACTCAAATTGTACTCTCACCAAAATAACTTTCGTTCAAAAACCACACCCTTTTTTTTCTTTTTGACACAACAAGATTTCATTTTAAATTCCGTATTGAAAAACGACTTTTTAATACATACAAGTCGTCCGAATCGCATTTTAAGTTCTTCTAGCAGCAACTTTTTTCTTTTTCAAAAACAAAATAAAAAAAACTCGAATTGTACTTTCATTAAATAACTCTTTCGTTTGAAAACAACTTCTTTTTTTTAGCACAACGGGATTTCAGTTTAAATTCCGCATTGAAAAACGACTCGGATTTTAAGTTCTTTTAACAGCGATGACATTTTCATCAAAAACAAATCTTACTCGAATTGTACTTTCATTAAAAATAAATCTTTCTTTAAAAACGACACCTTTTTTCCTTGGCAGCACAACAGGGTTTCATTTTAAATTCTGCATTGAAAAATGACTTTTTAATGCATACAAGTCGTCTGAATCGCATTTTAAGTTCTTTTAACAGCGACGACTTTTTTCAAACACAAAATAAAATCTGACTCGAATTGTACTTTCATAAAATAACTTTCGTTTAACAGCAACTATTTTTTTTCTTTTCAAATACAACCGAATTTCAGAGTCTGTCACTCGAATTGCCATTCAAATTTCTATAGAATGAGGAATTTTCAAAGTACGACTTGTATGTGCATATTAAAAAATCTCCACAGCCCGACAAATTATCACAAAGTCCGAGCTTCGAATGCGTATTTAACTTCTCCATAGCATCAAATTTTCACAAAATCTGGCTTTTGAATGCGTATATAACATTATCCATAGCCTGGCGAATTTTTCACGGTGACTTTCGAATGCGCACCTACCGTTCAAGCAAATCATATTCCAACACGTTCAGTTCACGACGACAATTAAAAAAGAAAACTCAACGAATCCCACTGGGAATAACAAACAAGCAAAAAGACAAAAAAGGTCCGACTCACTTCATCATATCTTAAACCTTCCCAATTTGACATGACTCATTTAATTCTCCCTTTGGCAATGCTTTCAATGTTCAACGCGACTTTTAATTTTCCAGGTTCGACGCAAATCATTTAAAATTTCCCACTTTCATCTCGGCCGCATCGACTTTATATTTAAAGCCAGAATAGCTTCTGATAGAAAGAAAAAACCTGGACTGGATTCTTGGCAGCATTCGAACATTCTCAGCTCTGACCCGTTCAGTCCAGTTCACCAGAACTCAACTGCCGACATCTTGACTTCCAGTGTCTAGCCTCATTGATATGCAAATTAAGACGTGATCGAACCTGATCATTTGTCGCCTTTTCGTGTCCTAGCGGTCGGGTTTCAAGTTCTGAGCATCGCACATGCCACTCTTGGCAGCCTGTCTCTGTGACTGCAGTCACACTGCAATTTTCCCTCCACTTTCAAATAACTACCGTTTTCACTATTAAACAAGGTAAAAATAAACTAGAATCCAGAGAAATAACTTGATTAAACTAATGAAAATATCTTTAAAATCACCTATGTTTTCTCTATTAAACAAGGTAAAAAGTTTCATCTAGTTATGTCCTTTAATTCTAGTTTATTTGTCCTAGTTTAATACATAAAATAGCGGTGATTTTAAAGATATTTATATTAGTTTCATCAAGTTATTTACTTTGATTCAAGTTAATTTTTCCCTTGTGTAATAAAGAAAGTAACGGTGATTTTAAAGATATTTTGATCTGAAATGTTTAAAAAGTTGTAGCAAACTTGCCTTGTGCACTTGTACAAATCTGGGGGGACCAAAAATGAATGAAGAAAAAAAGAGCCAGAAAGGATGTGTTACCATTAATTAATTCAGTTGTTCTGCTATAAGGGACAAACTGATACCAACTGCTCGGGCTGATAGCAAAAGCAGCAGAATCTCTGGATGGAGGAGCAGCGCTGGGCCTTAAGCTAATGAAAAGAGGAATGGGAGAGCTGGTATTCAGACAAGGATCTGAGATCCCTGAGATAGGAGGAGACGGGAGTTATTTTATATCTGTGGCAAATTGCTGGGACACTACCCAGTTGCTGGATGGCTTTGACCAGCATGGAGTTATGTTAAAAGAAGAGCAAGTGGAGTAGACTGGCAGAGCAGAGTTGATGATAAAATTGTCAAAATAATGCAGGACATTCTAGCTGATATAGGAAAAAATGACTCTGTTACTGGAGCTTGACACATATCCGAAACAAAAATAAGAGTGTTGTGGTGTGATGCAAGCAATATTGCAACCGGTGTGGTCATTGAGATTAGTGGCTTGGTGGCAGAAGATGCGGCATGATTGAGGAAAGTTAACGATTACAATCATATTAACATGACTGAATTGGAACCCGTTTTGAAAGGAATCAATTTAGCTATAAAATGGGTCTTGAGAGAAATCGAAATAAGAATTGATTCAGCCACGATACTAAGTTGAGTAAACAGTACAGTGGAAGATTGGAAGAATATGAACAAAGGATGCTGGAGAAATTATTGTAAAACAGAGATTAAGGACGCTTGGAGAGTTAGTATCTAAATTTGAATTGCAGATAAAGGCAGTGTTTGTGCTTTCAGAGAGAAACAAAGACATTAACACGGATCAAAAAACAGTGGTTAGTTGAGAAAGAAGAGGTCTTGATATGCTGTGTAGGAATTGTGAACTAGAAGAGTTGCATGGCATGCACCACATGGGAGTGGAGAGAACGTTATATTTGGTGCGGAAATTTGATCCACATATAAAACGGGAAGAAATTTAAAAAGTGGTTAGGAATTGCCTTTGATGTCAATCGATTGACCCAGCCCTGAATGTACATGATCCTGGGGAGATTGGGACTACGAAGAATTGGACAAGATTAGTGATAGACATAACGCACTATTATGGAGGAGCATACTTGTCAATGATTGATTGTGGTTCTGGAAGATTGGCAATATGGAGAGAGTTACATGCAGAATCGGCATATTCGGTTGCAGAGGAATTAGAAAAGGTGATGCTTGAACGAGGTCCAGTTGGGGAGGTGATAATGAACAATGGCACTGTTTATTGCTCAGAAGTTCTCCAGACGATGCTAAAAAAATGGAAGATATGAAGCTATTACAGGGTAGCCTATAGGCCCAGAGGAAATGGAATAGTAGAGTGACATCATCGGATGGTGAAAGCAATAGCTGAGAGAGGAAGGATATCACCTGAAGAGGCCACATTCAGTTTAATCTAATTATTTCCCTTGGTTCTAGTTTATTTTTTCTTTGTTTAATAGAGAAGACAATAGTAATTGTAAAGATATTTACATTAGCTTCATGCGGGTATTTCCCTTGATTCTAGGTTTTTTTTTACCTTGTTTAATAGAGAAGACAGTGGTCATTTTAAAGATATTTATTATTTTTTTCTAGTTATTTCCCTTGATTACTGTCTATTTTTTACCTTATTTAATAGAGAAGATATCAGTTAATTGAATGATACTTCATTAGTTTCATCTAGTTATTTCCTTTATTCTTTATTTTTACCTTGTTTAATAGAGAAATCAGTAGAGATTTAAAAAATATTTTCATTAGTTCCATCACATTCTAGTCTATGTTTACCTTGTTTAATAGGGAAGACAGTATGTACCCGTATCTGCAGGTAGTCTATTCTTAAATCCAGTAGTACTACATCACTCCTTTTCTGACACCATTCCCCTAGTATTAACTATCCGTTATCAATCCACGTCTGAAACTTTTCTTCATATGCAGCCCGATTTTTTGTAGAAATTGCATACTCTGGAATAGTATTGAATAGCTATTCTGACACCTCGCTCATGGTCCACATTCACCTTGCAGTCCAGGCTATTTCTTTGTTGTCAAACGTAGTATAGAAGTCCTTTTCCTCAATAGAAATAGCTGCACAGACTTCTTTTCCAAGTGTTACACCTCCAGCCTCTGTGATCATAACACCTCCTAGTCATTGTATTGTGGCAATTCCAATTAACAGGTCGTAGCAAAGGGGTTTTTCGAGCAACACCAGAACAACTTCAGCTGTGTCACTTTTCTCAGTACAGATCGTGACAGTTCCTACACCACATCATACTTGGTGAAGTTTAAGTCAAATCTAAACAAATTCAAAGTCCAATGTACAAGTCCAATGTAAACCAATTCAAAGTCCAATGTGCAAAGGACAGGAAAGCAGTTCGATCAGTACACACACAGACACGGTAACACGCCACCAACACGATCCAGTGTACACAATTACCAACCGGCCGTTCTTTCCTCCTCCCTTGCCTTCCAAAACGACCTGAATTTATAGTTGTCGAAGACCAACTGATTTGCATATATGCACGAGATTTTGCGAGAGTTTCCGAGATAATACCATTACAAAACACCGTCGGCGCCATCTTGGAATTCTTTTCTTATCCTAGCTTCACAGCGATGACAAAGCACACACGCACACCTAGGTCGTTTGAACGGTAAGCCCTCATTTTCACAGCTTTTGCCACACTTGGAATAAACCATTGATGGTCATAATATTCACTTGTTGCTTCCTCCACATTTGACAGCAATATGTGCTAACTAGAGACAGAAAACATCCCCTGTCCTTAACTTCATTTCCCAAACAGTTGCGAGATATATGACCCATCTCATTGCAGTGATAACATCATACTGTTCTGTGTGTATGTGGATAAAAACTCCTCATATCACTTTGACTCCAGCACTCGTTAGCAAAATTATTAGCCCACCCTCATTTATAGCACACTGGGCTCTCGCATTTTTCACTAGCTGTAACGTTCAGGTGCTGTACAATGAGTGCTGACTGCTGCTGAAATTGGTTTCGATTCCTTTTTTTTTTTTTTTTTTACACAGTAATTACCACTTATCAAGGCCCGGAAGCCACTCAGGGATAAGGGTTATTGCAAGTACATTATGTTAGTGTGGAGATTTGATGAAGTGTTTAATTAAGGGGGCGGTTCATTAGGAATTTGTTAACGTTGGACTTGAACACATCCAAGTTGTAGTCCGGTGGGAAGCAGGCAGACGGAACAGAGTTCCACAGGCGTGCAGTTCTAAGAAAGAAGCTTTGTTCATGGAATCCACGTTTTGATTTAGGCACAGATATAGAGTGGGGGAAATTTTTCACAGTGGATACAGCTAGACGGGTGTTTTTCATGAAAGATTGGCGAGGGGGGACTAGAGATTGGAGTTCAGACGAACACCTGCCATGGAAATAACGATAAAACAAAGATAGGCTCGCAACGTCTCTTCTGTGGGAGAGAGGTTGCAGGGTAGAGAAAAGGGCATCCCCCACTAAGCCACGCAGTCTATTTTGTACTCTGTCAAGGCAGGATAGGCTGTTTTTAGCAGCTCCTGCCCAGATATGGCAACAGTATTCCATCCTTGGACGTACTTGGCTTTTATATAGATAGAGAATTGCATCAGTAGTAAGATATCTTCTGGAGCGGTAGAAGGATCCCACCATCTTTCCAGCGACCTTGGCAACAGACTTGATGTACGTGTTCCATTTCAGATCAGGAGTAAAGGTCAAACCCAGAAGCTTGTCAAAACATGGGTCTCACCCAGACGAGAGCCATCCATCACAATTGATGCTAAATGGGGATCAGAGCGTTGATGATGTAAGGATAGGAGTTTGGTTTTGGATGCATTAAAGGTAACCAGCCACGTCTTACCCCACTGAACCACGCGCTCGAGATCAGAGGAGAGAGAATCAGAGAGAGCTTTGTCATTTACAGCCTTTATGTGTTGCCGTAGATGGTCGTGTCATCAGCATAGATGTCAACGAATGATTTAAGTATGTGTTTAGGGAGGTCATTGATGTAGATCAAGAAGAAAGTTGGGCCCAGGATTGACCCCTGAGGGACTCCAGCATTTATATTGCTGGCCTCCGATTTTTTGTCCATCTACCACTACTCTTATGAGCCTATCGGAGAGAAATGATTTAATGATTCAGAAAACATTTCCAGTGATACCGTAGCTGGAAATCTTGTGAAGTAGACCCTTATGCCATACCTTGTCGAAGGCCTTTGATATGTCAAGAGCAATTGCCCTAGAAAGGAAGCCTTTGTCAAGAGATTCACTAATCCTGTGGGATATAACCGTCAGCACATCTGCGGTAGATCTTGCAGAGCGGAAACCATATTGCATGTCACTAAGAAGGTTATTCCTGCTGAGGTGGTTGACTATTTCTCTATTTAATATGGATTCCAGCAACTTACTCATAACACACAGGAGACTTATTGGTCTGTACTGAGAGGGAGATGACTTATCACCTGAATTCTTAAATACAGGGCAAACTAATGAGGTCTTCCAGGAAGTCGGAAAGCACTTCTCCTTAAGGCAGCGCTTAAATAGTTTCGTAAGTATGGGAGCAAGTTCTGGTTGAAGCTTTTTTAACACTATAATTGGGATGCCATCAGGGCCAGTTGCTTTACTGGAATCTAGGTTCTTGATTAGCTTGGCGACCTCATGCACGGATATTTGTATGTTACCTAGCTTGTTCTGTGTTATAGGAGGAAATATGGGGAGTTGATGGCCTTCGTCCCATAGGGTAGAATTAGCTGCAAAGTTCTTTGCAAATAGTTTGGCCTTGTCTGACGCTAACGAGATGACCTCTGGTCCATTGATAATGGTTGGGATAGAACGCACACTTCTGTTCAGGATCCTATTTGTTATTTGCCAAAACTGGTGGGAACCAAGCCGCTGATCAGCTACCTTGGATTTAACAGACTGGGTATATAGCTCTCTAGCATTTTTTATTACTCTTTTACAGTGGTTGCTGGTCAGATCTGATACTATAGAGGACACTTCCTTTTTTAACATGGAGTGCAGAGGAAAATCAGATATGAATGTACGGAAGCTATCCCAGTCAGCCATAGAGTATCGGTATACAGTACGGTGGAGGGGTACGTCTGGAGACTTCTTACATTTCGCTTTTATCTTAACTGATGCGATGGAGTGGTCGGAGAATCCTAGAGGAGAATGAACGGAACATGAACATAGCTCGGGGGAAGTTGAGAGAAAAAGGTCTAGGAGGCTTGCATATTGACCGGGTGTATCGGGCACACGGGTGGGTTTGCGAACAATCTGAGTGAGGTCATAAGCAATGGCAAAATCATGACAAAACCTCCCCTCATCGTCTGTCTTATTTGAATGGGTCAGCCATTCCACGTTATGGACGTTGAAGTCCCCACAGATGTGGATGTTATCCGAGGGATGTGCAGACAGTATGTGGTCTATTTTCTCAGATATGCTCTTAAAGATAGTAACTCTGCTGCTGTGGAGCCGATAGAGGGCAAATATAAATGCAGTGGTGTTAGCAAGTGCAACCTGGAAGCACATATAGGGTAAATTAGGATCTTCTCTAGAGATATCCCTGCCACACGGGAAGCCATCCTTAATGTAGGCACATATTCCATGCCCATGGCGATCTTGGGGGTCAGATTTAGCTGTTAAGTTAGAGTATCCATTAATTATGAACTCATCTAGGGAAGTGGTCGGCCCTATTCCAGTTTCACTTAGAAATAATATGTTCGGTTTCGCCTCCTGTAATTGGGTTTCAACCTCTGGAAGGTTGGAACGTAGACCACTGATGTTGGAGAAGGAGACCTGGTAGTAGGGGTCTACGTTGGAAGATGGGGTTCTAGGTTTAATCGAGTTTTTATTCTGGATGTTTCGATTTTAGGCCACAACTCATCTATTCTTAATTCGTCAATTCATGATGATGCTCACAACAATCTACTGACATCATCAGGTAAACCTACTAAAAAGGCACAGCTTAATATTTTGTTGATGATCTCACCAAACAGTACAGATAACTTCCATAAACCGACGAAGTACATGTCAACCGTTTCCTTGGGGTGAAGTCGCCAACTAGTAAAAGGATCTGTACCAAATGCTATATACAGACTTTGCTTACTTTCATCCATGTCTGGTTCATACCAAAATTGTTGATATACTGAATAGCCCCCCAGTTAATCTCAACAGCATAGGTGTTGCTGGTTCTTTTATTTTGCACAATTTACAGATATACTCAGCCTTTTCAATCCATTCAACGACAGACGACCCATCAGTAGATCTATCAAAATCTGGTATTAAGCAAATGTTGAATCGGTCCATTCTTTTTTTAAATCACCGCTTATCAAAGCCGAAATAGTTTATGGTTAAACTAACAATTTCTCTGGTAAATTCGACACACTGCTATCAAAACTTCCAACTCCAAAACTTGACACTCTTTCAAGTTGAATTGCACACGACTACATACATAGCATACGCCTTCTTCCAATTCATTTTCATGTTTGCTTCACGTCCATTTTTATTCACCTGTCTCATTTTCATAGAAATGGCTACAGTCTGTGTCGCTCATGTGGCCGTCAACAAGAAAACCAACTGAGTGTCACCATTTTAGCCTTTTTTTTTTGTTTTGTTACACGACCGACCCTTTGAAGCACGCACACATGCTACAAAAAGTAAGTTACAATTTTCTCTACATTATGTAAATAAAAAATACCTTGACTGAATTTACATTTTTTAAATGCTAACAAGCTCATGAATTTATTTTTGATTTTTATGAAAATAAAGCATCATAGATATAAAGAATGAATTTTATTTTTAAATATTTGTTATATATTATGAAAAAAGCAACTAAAATCTGTGTTAATAAAATCTATATAACTCAAAGAAAAATTAATTTCTCGAACTAACAATATTATTATTGAATGAAGCATTGTTTATTCAATATTTTCATCCAAAACATTTGCAAAAAATATATTATGTGATTTTAATAATAATAATTTTAGGGAAATTTTAAAACACAATATTCTGCAAAAATTTTGTTTAATCTTAAAAATAAAAAAATGAAGAAAAAAGTTTTATTTTAAATTCTAAAGAAAAGCATTGGTAAAAAAGACATCAACAATAATTTCAGAATTTAAATGTAATATCAAAAATATAAATAACTATACAAATCTTTTTAGCTAAAAATTGTTTGAACATGTTTTTTTCCTCACATACACACACCCACATGTACGCACGCACAGACACTCACGTACATATATTCACATTCACGTATATACACTCAAATTCATGTGCATACACACACACGCTAACGTACACACATGTATGCACACATACAGGCACATGTATGCACACATGGGAAACGTCATTTCCTCTGAAAGGAAATCCAGACATGCGCAGTCAGAACACTGACCCCGGTATAAAAGTCAACACCATTCAACATTCTTTTTCTTCCCTTTTGCTTTGGTTTATCAACCAGACAAGTTTGCGTCTACAGCTCATGGCTTGAAGACCTTTCCACGTGGACGACTACTACCATGGACGCGCGGCTTTACTGAGGTCAACCCCCTCTCTTTTTCTTTTTCTACATGCTGGACTGCCATTTCTCGTTCCTCTACTTCATTCCTTTTTTTCCACGCGCGTAGTCGTCAACGACTGAATGAACACGTGTTCCACCTAAACCCTTTATTTTCGACAGAAAATAAATGACATGTTTATTTTATTCAGCAATTGAGTTTTGTTTCCTTCTTTCCCTTCATTTCATTATTTTCTTTTATAGCGAGTTAGGATTATTATATCCTGGTCCGCAACAAACGATGTTGACACCGTTATTTTAAAATGAGATGAATGAGTTTGAATGAAACACGCGGTGTAAACTAAACTCTTCCACACAAATCCATGGCACGCACGAAAAATAATTTTTCTCTAAAAAAACAAACTTGTCGACCATGTGGAGGAACATTTTCAAACCACACACAAGATAAAAATTTCAACAAAAAAAACAAAATGGAACTTCAACAAACGGACTCCTACAACGAAACCATGGCATTAAATCTTCCACCTTTCAACACGACAAATACAAAAATATGGTTTGTCCAATTACAGACCATATTTGATGCTAAACGGATAATGTCACAACGAGCGCATTATTGTTACCTAGTGGAAAAACTGCCGTTGGAGGTGGTAGAGGAAGTCACAGATTTTCTCAAAAATGTACCTGAGGAAATACCGTACAACATGCTGAAGCAAGCAATCCTGCAACGAACCGGTGTTTCCAACGAAGCTATGCTTCGTAACTTATTCACGCAAGTTGAGTTAGGAGACCGCACGCTTTCTCAACTACTTCGCCATATGAAAGCCTTGCTGGGAGACAACAAAATGTCGGACAGCATCATGAGGAGTCTCTGGTTGGATAAATTATCCCCAACTACCAAGCAAATCCTCGCTCCGATGTTGGAGGAGACGGCAACAGAAAAGCTCGCCAGCATAGCCGACATAATTCATGAAAGTTCCCAGAGCCGACAAGTATACGCTCACCAATGGCAACCTGACCAAAACCAAGACGAGGAATTAGCCAAATTAAAGTCTACGGTTGAAAACCTTTCAAAGCAGCTAGCTGATGTACTTCAAACGCATCGACATTATCCCAGAAACTACAACGACATGCAACAAAGTTACAGGCGAAGAAGTTTAAGCAGGAATCGGGCCACATCACGAGATAGACAAGATGTTTGCTTCTACCATAGGAGATTCGGCGTCGACGCGAGAAAATGCACTACACCTTGTGCGTTCAAAAAAACAGCGCAGGGAAACGAACCTCCCAGCCAGTAACGACGGCCATACCATGGCCACCCTTCCTTTATTTTTACAATTAAATGGCATTAAGATGGTTTCAAATTTGTGAAGTTTTTCATTCAATTTCTATGCTTCATAGCGAAGTGATCCATTGAAATCAGTTGCTAACTTGCTGAAGGATGATCAGAACGTTTGAATAGAATTTTGATGACTGATCTATATAACTCCCAAAAAATTTTCAAAGTGCTCAACCCCTGCTTACTGTTATATAGCATATTCCTCCATATTTACATGAATAAACCAGAAACCAGTAGGAACAGTGACGACGATAATAAGGGCGACGCTAAGACAAACCCTGTTCGTCGATACAACATAAATGATCACACTAAAAACACGACACCATCAAAGCCCATCTCTTTACATAAACACATTAACGGAATAACTCGCAACTCACCTCAACAAAGAAAAACGCCAGAGGAAGCCGTACATCAGAAGAAAAATCAAAATACAAAACACAAACATCACAGCAGACACAACTCCGGCAGCTTATAAACACAAATAAGTATCCCATAAAACACTGCAACAGTACAATGTAGTACTTACCAACACAACAAACGCCCTCATGTTTGTGCCTTGTATAGGCATGCGCGACAACAAAACTTGGGTTTTTATAAGCGGAAGTCTCGAGGTTGTCAGGAATCTACAGGCGCATGCGCAAGAGAAAGAATTGAGATAGTGGTATAAAGGCAGGTCGAGTGAGAAGGTTGTTGTTGTTGTTGTTGTCATTGGACGTTACAGTGACGCGTGCGTTTGCAGGTGATTTATTTTTGTGTGTCAAGTCGCGCACCTCGGTGAAGGTCATATAAATCGTTCACCTCGGTGAAGGTGAAGGTCATAAGCTATTTCGGCGATTTCATTTTGTCTCTTTTCCTGGACAACTATGGCTGGGGCAAAGTTTGATTTAAAACTGATACCCGAATTCGACGGATCCACTTCTGTTGTCGACTGGGTCGAAAGGGTTGAGCTGACCTGCAACCTCTGTGAAGTAAAGGGGGTGAATACCGTGATTCCCCTGAGATTGGCTGGAGGCGCCCTAAGTGTATATCAGCAACTGAGTGCTGTGGAGATGGCTGATATTACCTGTATAAAAAATGCTTTATACAAGGCATTTGCCATGGATCCCTGTACAGCCTACAAAACATTTGCCACTAGGAAGCTCATGCCAGGAGAAACCGTGGACGTCTTCTTTGCGGAGCTGAAGAAACTTGCAGTTCTATTTGGCAATGGAGTGTCAGAGCGAACACTGGCATATGCGTTTGTGGCCGGCCTTCCCACCCATGTTAAGCAACTGTTGAGGGCTTCCACCAGCGTATCTGTAACGCCCATGGAACATTTGTTAGAATGCGCTCGAGCCATTATCAGAGATGAGGAGGACCTGAGGGAACCGGTTGTAATGATGGCGCAGGCAGCCAAGACTAATGCTGAAAAGAGTCCCAGTTTGAGACCCACGACCAATGGGAGATGTTTCTGCTGTGGCCAGCGAGGCCATATCGCAAGAAATTGTACTAACAAGGGGCGGGGCCGCCCGCGCTGTTTCCAATGTGGTAGCTATGGACATTTATCCCAAAATTGTGCGGGAAATGCATCAGGGGGCAGGACGTCAGTGCTGCCTTGTTCCCCGGACAAGAGTTAATTGAGGCGCAACCGACAATAAATGTGTACGTGGATCAAGTGCTTTGTTCAGCTCTTCTCGACTCCAGGTGCTCACACACCATCATGAGTGCCAAGTTGTGTCGAAACTGGACAAAGCAGAACATCAAAGTAACCACAATAGGTGGCAATACGCAAACTTGCTGTGGAGTCGGAACTGTCAAAGTCCACACAGACTCTGATGTGGCCGCAAACATTAATGTGCTGGTGATGCGAGGAGATTTGCTGGGATTCGATGTACTGTTGGGATATGATGCTATTAAGGCACTGGGGGAAGTGGTTATCGGAAGAGATGGGACTGTGCGATTTTTGGAAACCCCAGTGTGTGATGCAGTTCACATTGATCGGCCTGATTTTAAGGTGGACTACGACCCTCACCAAAAAGCATGGACTGCATCATGGAAGTGGACAGAAGGAAGGGCACCAACCGAACTCAAGAATAGCATTGCAGAGTACTCGATACCCGACGAGGCCCGTAATGAATACGAGAAGGAACTTGAGGCATGGATCCAGGATGGATGGCTGATCTCCTACCCCAACAAGCTGGGACCACCCAAGGGTCTGATTCCCTTAATGGCGGTAGTCCAGCATAACAAGTCAAAAGTTCGTCCGGTGCTGGACTATCGTGAACTCAATAGATACATTGAGACGTACACTGCCGATGCTGACGTGTGTGCCAGCAAGCTGAGAGAATGGCGCCAGAAGGGCTCCAATGTGTCTATAGTAGACTTGCGGAAGGCTTATTTGCAGGTGCGAGTGGATGAGACATTGTGGCCGTTCCAGACAGTGTCGTTCTGGGGTCAGAGATACTGCCTTACTCGGCTTGGTTTGGGGCTGAATGTGGCACCGCAAATCATGAAGACCATCGTAAATGCAGTGTTGTCCCAGGAAAAGACCACTGAGGATGCAACATCAGCCTATATTGATGATGTGTACGTCAATGAAGACGTACAATCTGCGTCGCACGTTAGAGAAAAGTTAGCTCAATTCGGGTTGGAGTGCAAGGATCCCGAACGTCTGAGGGATGGAGCACAGGTATTAGGATTGGGCATTTGCGGGAAAGACGGTACCTTACGATGGAGGCGTGGCAGTGAGATTCCAAACATCCCTGATGTTATTACGCGGCGGACTATTTTTTCCTTGTGTGGGAAACTTATTGGTCACTTACCAGCGTGTGGCTGGCTCCGAGCAGCTGTGGGCATCATCAAACACAAGGCAAGTTTAGTAAATACAGGTTGGGATGATGTATCTGATGATGCTCTTCTAACTCTGATGACGACAGAAACCCTAGAGAGAGTTAACAAGGAGGATCCTGCCCGTGGGGAATGGTGTGTCGATGGGGACACTGTGAATGTGTGGGTTGACGCTAGTTCTTTGGCATTGGGAGTGTTATTGGAGCAACGTGGAAATGTAATTGAAGACGCATGCTGGCTGCGACTCGTGAATGATGCTCAACACATCAACCTGGCGGAACTGGATGCTGTTGTGAAGGGTTTAAATCTGGCACTGCAATGGCAGTCGAAGAAGTTACACTTGTACACGGATTCTCTCTGCATCTACCACTGGGTGTCCGACACTCTCTCGGGACGAACAAGAGTCCGTATTAAGGCAGCCAGTGAGATGTTAATCCGGCGGAGGCTAAACACCCTGAAGAGTCTGCTATTAGAATATGTCCTGTCGGTGAGTGTAACGCTCGTGGCATCACACTGTAATCATGCAGACCAACTAACCCGTGTGCCTCACAAATGGTATGAAGCTGTGAAGACAGGCGTGGAGTTCACTGTTCGATCTTGCGCAGTTGGCGCGATTAGCTCATGCCAAATACAAAGAATTCATGTGCAGAGTGGACATCCAGGTATTAAAAGAACTTTGTATTTTGCGAGGCGTGTGGACCCGGCAGTGATAAAAGACGGATGTCAGGCAGATCATCAAGCACTGTGAGGCATGCCAGTCTATCGATCCTGCACCTGAGCAATGGCAGAAGGGGCGATTGGAAGTTGAGCATGTGTGGCAACGATTAGCGATGGATATTACCCATTACAGTGATAAGCCCTTTCTAACCCTTATCGACTGTGGACCCACTCGTTTTGCGGTGTGGCGGCAAATGACCAGGCAGGACTCAGCAAATGTTGTCCACCAACTGTCATCTATCGAGGTGCGCCGGAAGAGATATTGACAGACAACGATGCTGCTTTTTGTAGCCACCAAGTTCGGCAGTTGTTGAATGAGTGGGGTGTCCGACTACGACTGCGATGTGCTCATGTGCCATCAGGGAATGGCATTGCTGAGAGGAGCCATCGCAGCATCAAGAGAATTGCTGCCAGAAAGCAATGCACCATTACGGAGGCCACGTATTGGTATAACATCACACCAAAGGATGGGAAGACACTAACAACAGCACTGACCAATGCCATACACAAATACCGTGTAAGGATAAAGGGCATTGACACTGTCCAACCAATCGACGAGGAGAGTCATAACAAATACAAGGTAGGAGATCCAGTTTGGGTTAGACACCCTGGAAACCGGTGCACGACCAAATTCAAGCGAGGATGAATATCTGGAGTGGTCAGCCAGCAGTCGGTCCTTGTTGATGGAGCCCCACGCCATGTGCGCGATCTTCGCCCGGCTAGTGAAGTACATCCCACAACTACAGAGAGTGATGAATCATCAGATGATGAGCTGCTAATGAGTGAGGTCACCGAGCAAGAGAGTGGTAGTTGTAGTTTGTCTGATCAGGCAGGATCAGAACCAGAACCAGAACCATACCCAGAACCAGAACCAGAACCAGAACCTGAATCCGAGAGTGTAAATACCACCCTTCGCAGAAGCCAACGAACTAAAAGGCCACCCCCGGAGTGCACTCTATGTGATCATCAGATCAGGGAGGAGTGTAGTACTTACCAACACAACAAACGCCCTCGTATTTGTGCCTTGTATAGGCATGCGCGACAACAAAACTTGGGTTTTTATAAGCGGAAGTCTCGAGGTTGTCAGGAATCTATAGGCGCATGCGCAAGAGAAGGGATTGAGATAGTGGTATAAAGGCAGGTCGAGTGAGACGGTTGTTGTTGTTGTTGTCATTGGACGTTACAGTGACGCGTGTGTTAGCAGGTGCTTAAAAGGCGGTTTATTTTTGTGTGTCAAGTCGCGCACCTCGGTGAAGGTCATATAAATCGTTCACCTCGGTGAAGGTGAAGGTCATATACAATGCCTACTAAAACACATTCACAACTTTCTTAGCTTCAAATTGATACAGCACACGAATACAAAGCTCAAACAGACGACTTCCTACAGCACATTAAAACACAAAAGACAAACACAAATAAAAATGAAAGCAACGACCAGTACTGAAAGCCAACTTTGTCTACAACTACGTCCGCAACACAAGTATAAATACGACAGCTTTTTCGACAAGCGGACAGTTCGGCTCAGCATATCAAGCTATGAACTTTGCTCTGCCAGCAGCCATTAACCCTTCATCAAGGACAACAGCTATTAAGATTACTATGCTCTAACCGTCGCCTCAGCCGCCGCCACCCCACTCGTGATACGGGACAGCAAGCCTTGAAGACTACCCCTCTCTCGACGCCACCACCAGATCACCACAGCGAGGTTTGTCCTGCCAGTAGCAGCAGCCATCGTCACAAACTCTACTTCAGCAACAGCAGCTATTAAGATTAATCCTCTTCCGCCATCGCCGCCAACTCCCTTGTGCTACCAGACAGTAGCCTTTAAGACTACTCCTTCTTCACCATCGCTGTAGCACCCGTACCATATTCCAGACACCAGAACACCAAAGCCACGTTCTTGTCGCCGTCGCTGCCCCTGCTACAGCCTTACAATAACACCAGATTGTCACCGAGTTCATATCAACACCTGACCAGCATTCCTACCAACGTCCCACTACCGCCACCGCAGATATATCCTGATACATTCAGCAGTCCATTTCACGATCGTTTTAACTTTAAATAAAAGTTTCAACTCAACCTTTCCGTTTGTCCCTTTTTTTCTTGCATACGCTCAGTGCTCAGTTTTGTAATATAGCATTACTACTTGCACTTGTCGTGGCATTTACAGAGCCGGCTCCAATGGTGTTAACTACATCGTGAATCAAGGTCATCCACCGCTGTTGACTTCCACTTGATCACCTAGTTCATTTAGTCTTAAATGTTTCGTATTTCCTGCATATACTCCTCCTAAGCCTTCATTCTTTTGAAGGAATCATTGAAAAATGTATATAGTTTAGTAAGCAGACCAAAAACACTAACTGCTGCAACATATACACTACTTGCATCACTGATTACTAGATTCAGATAAGTAACAATTTTCATTTAATTATTTCTAAACATTTACCAAATAGTTTTATAAAACACGGTGGCCATACTTAAAGGTTTTGATTAAATATGCAAAAGAATGTTTAAGAAGCTAGCAAGATCAGGGACACTACTGCAGCTGCACATTGATTACACATATAAAAAATTTAATGAACTGAAATTATATCAATGATTTAGAAGAATGTGATAAGATCCAAATTAACTGAAATTATATCAATGATTTAGAAGAATGTGATAAGATCCAAATGACACTAGCATAAATTGAACGCTGGTATTACTGTTAACCCCATTGTCAATGTGAAAACAATTTTAATTAAAAACAATTCTGTGTGAATTTGCATTAAAACTCCTTGTTGAAATCTTTAAAACTTTGACTTAAATCACATGTGTATTTAAATTTACTGTATCTGATGAATATTTGTATGAAATAAGCATGTTAACAGATATAAACAAAATAATTAATATAGTCGATATTTTAACTTACTAAAATGATTGGTAATAAACAGGAGTCGAGAAAAGGTTTCCTTTCTTTGTAAATTCTGATATTTTCTGAAAGATTTTGTGTCTTTGCAAATGGCAGAAATGCAAATGAGAGGACTTAATGATTCACTTGAGATTGTTTACTGAAAATACTATCTTAAAAAAAAAGAGGGGCACGGTCCTTAAACTGCAGTGCGCCTCCCGAAGGAGGGGGGGGTCACCTAAAAAAAAAGGGAATAAATCCGAGAAAGTAGAATCTCTACTCCCATTGCACCTACTCTCCTGCCATATCTAGAATTTCCCCAGCACCGAAAAATGAAGCTTGTTTTGTAGTTTCCAGCTTCACGTGCACACAAGATTTTGCAAGAATGCACGTAATAAAATGCTGAACGCCATCTTTGTTTTTCCTTTTCTCGGCCTGAACTCACTCGCTGCACACCCATGGTAAGACTTTTATTTTTCTTAGCTTCTGACCACACGCCCCCCTCCCCGATCTCAAGATCATATTTCGTAGTCTCTCATCCACTATGGCGGTCGCCTCTCTCTACTTGGCCTCTGAGGTGTCTCGTCCTCCTCCTGTTGCTGCACATTCCCCTCCATTGCTTCGCCTTCCATTGGTCTGATGTCGAGAATATGCCTCGGTACTCCGTCCACCACAATGTTGTTTCTGGTGTTCCTCCCAGTCACGTGACCTCTACTCCATTGTGTGGTGCAGCGTGCTCCCGGTGGCTTCACCCATACCTCATCCCCGAGTTTAATGGTCCATGTGGCCTCTGCCTCTCTGCTTGCCGGCTCAACCCTGGGATGTCTCCAGGAATATGCGAACGTTGACAGTTGCGGAACCGTCTCTGGCACTTATACCAATCTAGTCGACATGTCATACCAGAAGACAGCTTGCTCAAGTGAGGTGCCTCTTTCCGCAACTGCCTTTATGGTGCGGTGGTTTCTCTCCACGATACTGTTGCCACTGGGTCTGTAGGCAGCTCTGAAAAATTGTTGGATATTCCATTTCTTCATTACTTCCGTCACTGCTACTGACTAGAATGCGGTCCAGTTGTCGGTTAACAGCTCTTCCACGGGACCTCGCTCCAAAAACACCTCATCGAGGATTGCCGCTCGCTATTTCATTGCCTGTTCCTCCACGTAGCTTCTTCCATAGGGCAAATCGCCCGGGCCCGCACTCAATCATGGTCAGGTAAAGTCCACCCCTGTAATGGGTGACATCGCATGCCAGTCTCTCCCAGGTCCCACTCACCCCCAATTGACCAGCTTCATGTATGCTTGGAGCAGGATCAATCGACTGACATCTGTCGCATGTCCTGACCACTTGCCTCACTTGCTCCTTGGTGACACTCGGGCCGACTCTCTTCACCAAGTACCAAGTCCTCTCTACCCCCATATGGTGCAGATTGTGCAGCTCTCGCACGCCAATATAATCTAGATCCGATGCAGCAACAACATCTTTCTTTGGCACAAGCTAGCTCTTCTTCACTCTCGTGAGAGCATCTGCTCGGTTCTTCTCAGAAGCCACCATGTCTACGCAAAGCTTCAAACAAAACTCCTGCATCAGCTCAGCTAGCATCCCAAGTCTGTGCTTCACTAAAATCTTTGCTGCCCCTTTCGTTCTTATCCTTTTTTCACTTGAAATGAGGGACTTTAGCCAAACAAACACAGTGGCAGAGTCTGTTTTGATGCAGATGTCACTCAATTCCCATTTCAAGGCCAGATTGACCCCTTTGATTATCGCATCTAATGATAATAATAATGTGGCTGACATCATTCTTCTTCTTTAACCAGGCCGCATCTTCTGCAACCACTCCTCTAACTTCCAAGACGACCACTGTTGCAATGCTGCTTGCATCACACCACACGACTCCATCCAATTTTCGCGATACGTTCCAGGTTCCCCGGACTGGGTCTTGCCGTTTTGCTTCTTTCAAGAGCTCTTCCATCATGGCGACCTTCCTCCCACTTTATCATCCCATCCTCTTTCTTCAGCATGCCTCTTTATGTAGCTGCATGCTGGTCTAAGCCAGCCAGCAACAGGGTAATGTCCGATCAACTTCCCGCATATGGAAAAAAGTTCTCGTCTGTTGAGCTCTTGCTTCAGTTGCGGGATCTCGTTCCCCCTTCGAAACTCTAGGCTTCCCAACACACCTTGTTTCAGCCTTAGCCCCAAAGCAGCCCCTCCATCTAATTTTTCCAGCGCTTTCGCGACCAACTCAAACCTCTTCAAATGATCCACCACTTTCTTGGCAGTTACCAGTCTCATTCACAAGAATGTCGTCTATGTATGAACTCACTGCCCCATCTCCTTTTCCCATTGTTTCCAGAAGCTTCCTGAGGATGGTTGACATGATCTTGGGTGCCGAATTCAACCCCAACCCCACTCGCGTAAGGTAGCAGGTTTTGCCTTTGTACCTAACTAACTGGTATTTCCAGAGCTTCTTGGCGATGCGGAGTTGCAAATAGGCAGATTTTAGATCTACCAACGTAGACGCCCCATTCATCTGCCTCCATTCTCTAATGGTCTCACTGCACGCATCTATGGTGTCGCCTCCAGTATGGCACTCAACATGTTGGTTCAGCTCTCGGAAATCCAGGACCAGTCTTACTTTCCCTTTAGTTGGTTGCAGAACAGCCATCAACGGCAAAATGCCCGACTCAACGTCATCCATCCAAGGCAGCAGTATACCCTCCCCAATCCATCGATCCATTTCTTGTTCAAACTCCTTTCTCGCCCCTCCTCTGAGCGAATTAGTGTAGCACGCCACCCTGTTTGTCAGTGATGGTGCTTGATGTTTCCATGCCCATACTACAGTCCACTGCTCTCCGTCGAATTTGGCTCGGAAGTCCTGATCTTTGATTGAAATTTTTCTTTCCTCTCCGGCCTTATTGGTCTCTCTGGGAGCTTGCTCTGTCACTGCGCACTCAGCTAGTCCAAACCTCACGTTGTTGCATGTGATGGTAACACCTCCAAGTCGGCATATCACATCCATTCCAATGATGGCTTGGACTCCAGGCACCAGATTATCGGTGACAATTGCATGGACCCTCATCCGGTGTTTAGCAATATCAATAGTGACGGTCTTCCTCCCTCTACACTTCACTCGCGACCCATCGAATGCCACTACTTCAACCTTCCCTTTTCATTTTCCAACCAGAGTCGTGTGCACCATGGTAGTGGTACAGCCAGTGTTGATCAGGGCCATAACTTCCCGTCCTTCCACCACGATCTTCTGCTTGGGCATCGCTGCGAGTGTGCCACTATTCCCGAATTGGGGCAGCTGCTGGCGCTTCGGCTTCCCCTTGCCAGTTTCCCGAACTCGTGCATTTCACCGCTAAATGGCCTTTCCGATTGCATTTATAACACACTGTCCGTTTCAAGAACTTCCTACAGTCTCTTCTCATGTATGGTCCCCCACATTCGAAGCATGCCACCCTCGGGTTTGGCAGACTCCTGCCCACATCCTGCTGTACCATTGCTGTTGTCCCTCCAGACTCCGTGGGCTGGGTACACACCAAGATCTTTGCAGTTTTGAGCAGCTCACTCACATCCTGCGTCTTCACTCCCGGGATCTGCTGCAAATGTTTCGATATCTCTTCCGGGAACCCGATAATGAATGTCATTTTGACTAGGTGACTCGTGGCGTGTCTTCTGATGCCCAACAACTCAACCAATCTCCTTATATCATTCGCGTAGACATCAACAGATTCACCAGTCCACCTCTTTTCCTTCAACTTATTAAAGGCCTCAAAAGGCCCCTTTGCAAAAGCTTCGATCAGTCGACTCTTGATGGCGTCCGCGTCACCCTGATCTCGCTCGCTGAGCTCCAAATAGGGGGCCAGCGCACCCCCTTCTAGAAACAGTGGTATTACTGTGGCCACATCATCCAACTTTTGAATTCTTGCCACAAGGTCCATTTTTTTAAGCCACGCCACCACATCACCGTCGCCATTAAAAGGCTTAATCATGTTGCTTAAGCCAGCGTTGACCACCACCGAAAATACTATCTTTAAAAAAAATAGGAGGGCACTGTTCTTAAACTACAGTGTGCCCCCGAGGGGGGTGGTCACACAAAAGGGAATAAATCCGAGAAAGTAGAATCTCTACTCCCGTTACACCTACTCTCCTACCAAATCTAGAATCTCCCCAGCACCGAAAAATGAAGCTCATTTTGTAGTTTCCAGCTTCACGGGCACACAAGATTTTGCGAGAACGCACGTAATAAAATGCTGAACTCCATCTTTGTTTTTCGTTTTCTCGGCTTGAACTCACTCGCTGCACACCCACGGTAAGACTTCTATTTTTCTTAGCTTCTGACCACATTTACTAAGACTTTACCAGTACTACAGAATAGAAACACGCAAGGTTTATGACCATTCCAATATTTCAATAGGTTAAAATGATTTATTGTGTATTCCCTTCGGCCAGGCAAGAAGGGGTGCTGTAAAATCAAACACATAATCACAAAAAGGAGTTGATAAAACTAGCTTTGCCTTGCATTCCTAAGGAACCAGCTTTGAACTTGAAGCGGACAGGAGGTTATCGATCTGCTAGTGTAGAGGGGTAATGTATTAGATCGTTTGATCCAAAATTATATTTATAACCGATACAGTAATTGTTACAAGAGTAATGAAAAACAGTTCAATACCGTGAAAGGTAGAAGAGTACTTATCTGCATGTGCACGAAAGTCTTTTGCATGTGTGCAGTACAGGAGTGTCATTATGTACGTCTGCGTTCTCTGGCGTCCAAGTAAAAAAGAGATAAAAAGGAAGCGAAATACGGAAGTAACGTGTTAACGCTGTCATGTGGAAAAGAATGGTATTACCAGAGTTAAAGGCCGATAATTAGGTTTACATTAATGTCACAGGTTTGTGTCCGTGTGTTCGCTTGTGAGTGGAGACACAGTTCCCACAGTATTCCCTCCAGTTAACTGGAAGCTAGTGGAGAGAAAAATATTTTAAAAAAGCATGCAGATGTATATGGTCCATGTGTTTACAGAACGAAAAAGAAATTTATTAAGAAGTGTCAAAGTCTGCATATTTTCGTGGATACTACGTGATGACCACTCCAAGGTCGCAGGTGTAGATGCAGGTTAAGAAAATCGATTTTATTTTAAAAAAAAAAAAAACATTAAACAAGTAAAAATATTTTTTTTAAATATTATGGGGGCTATAGTGTATTTTAAAAAAACAATATCTCCTTCAAGAACGATCATAAAATGTGTTTTCAATCGATATTTATTCAATAAGGGACCAGTTTTCCTACCTAGCGAAAAGGGACGAGTTTTCCGGTGTCGAGTTTTCCGGAGACGAGTTTTCCGGAGACGAGTTTTCCCGAGACGAGTTTTCCCGGGACGAGTTTTCCTAAATTCGTCGGAATACTCTGGCCAAATCACCGCTAAAAATCGTTCGCGCATATAAAACTTAAAAATCGAATCGGAAACTTGAAGACAAAATGAAACGAACTTTATTTTTTGTTATTACCAGAAAAGATGGAATTTAGGAAAACTCGTCCCGGGAAAACTCGTCTCGGGAAAACTCGTCTCGGGAAAACTCGACCCCGGAAAACTCGTCCCCTTTCGCTAGGTAGGAAAACTGGTCCCGTATTGAATAAATATCGATTGAAAACACATTTTATGATCGTTCTTGAAGGAGATATTGGTTTTTAAAATAGACTATAGCCCCCCATAATATTTTTTAAAAATATTTTTACTTGTTTAATGTTTTTTTTTTTTTAAAATAAAATCGATTTTCTAAGTGTCCGTTTTCTACCTAACTGGCTAAGTTCTTAGTGGTTTCACTTATTTTAAAGCGTTTATTATGTTCATAAACGAGACCGCATATTTTTTTTTTAAATATTAATATAAAAAAGAATTTACTTATTTACTGTTGTTTAATTTATTTGGAATCGTTTATTCGGTAAAAAAAAAACCTACCGAAAACAAATTAAAAAAGTGTTACGTGAGAACGAGAAATAATGTCCGGTATATCACATCTTAGGGGTCTTGATAATCGCTAAAAAATAGAAAATTAAAGAAATTACTAAGGGAGATTTGGTTTTAAAAAGAAAATAGTAAATTTTAATATTTTTTAAAATATAATTTTGAGAGAGGGGGGGTAAAAACTATATCTCCCTCCGAAAAACAACCAACAAAAAATGAAATTAAAAAGATTCTTGATAAACGATAGCGGAGTTTTCAATAAAATTGATTAATAAATTTATTTAGTGATTACTTTTTCTCTTAATGATTGATTTTAGAATTTTGAATTAAAATTAAAAATGAGTTAACAGAGATTGTTAGCACATGGCATCTCTCGCGCCAAAAAAATATTTCGCTTTTAATTTATTAGTTAATTTTTGCAAAATTTGACAGGACGACAATAAATGTTGATAATTGATAAAACTATAATTTTAAATAACGCATGAGTGCATTTGGTATGAGAGAAAACAAAAACATAACAACAACAAAAAAACTATCATAATTAAAAAACAAAAACAAAAAAAGTAACGAAGAATCGAATCGCTCCCTGTTTTTTAATTTTTTGTTTTGTTTGTATTGTTTTTATGACTCCAAAAAACATCGTTAAAATAAGAACAAAAAAAAATGTAATTAACTTTGTATGAACATAATAAACGCTTTAAAATAAGTGAAACCACTAAGAACTTAGCCAGTTAGGTAGAAAACGGACACTTAGAAAATCAATTTTATTTAAAAAAAAAAAAAAACATTAAACAAGTAAAAATATTTACAAAATGTCTACGAACGTGCGTAGACATTTTGTAAACATTGTTTTTAAAAAATAAAAAATAATACTTCTATTAT
Source organism: Euprymna scolopes (assembly GCF_053919585.1). Classification (NCBI taxonomy): domain Eukaryota; kingdom Metazoa; phylum Mollusca; class Cephalopoda; order Sepiida; family Sepiolidae; genus Euprymna; species Euprymna scolopes. The sequence continues at coordinate 178,706 of NC_136491.1, forward strand.
CTGTAATAGTTTTTTTTGGAAGTATATTTCATAAAGAAAATTGACAACCCACTTTAAAAACAGAAATTACGAGTTTTATATATTTTATTCGCAGTTTTTTGTTGACTCTTCTGGCGGCCATGTTGTAAGCCCTAACGGTATTTTTGGAGATTACCAATATTTTTTTTAAATATCATGGGGGGCTATAGGCTATTTTAAAAACCAATATCTCCTTCAAGAACGATCATAAAATGTGTTTTCAATCGATATTTATTCAATACGGGACCAGTTTTCCTACCTAGCGAAAGGGGACGAGTTTTCCGAAGACGAGTTTTCCCGGGACGAGTTTTCCGGGCACCTATCCCGACATCAACGTTTGCCAATAGCACATAAAAGCGATTAAAGTCAAATAATACTTACCTTTTGTTTGACAAATTAAAAAAAAAAAAAAAAGAAAAGACACGAATATATATAAGATGTGTTAATTGAAACGAGATGAATTAGACGGGTGGAAATCAAAATTTAACATGGCGAAGGGAAAACAGGTCCACAGAAAATTAAAGGATAGAATAATTAAATGCATCATTGCAAAAGGTTTGATCGTTTCGGTTAATGTTACGCACAAATGTTGGTACTTCTGCATTATACGAGTGGCCGCCATGTTTTTTTGTTGTTTTTTTTGTTGTTTTTTTTTTGTTTTTTGTTTGTTTTTTTGTTTTTTTTTGGTGCATTTCACTAAACTGGCGCTTGGTGGCGCTTTTTGGAAAAAAAGTTTCGGTTTGGAAAAGTAGTTCTTTTTCTGGGTCTAACTTCCATTCAAAAAATGTTTCGGAAAAATTATTCAATGTTGTTTTAATTCGGAAAAAATGTTTCATTTAAATTATTGATTTGTTGTTGACCTTTCAATGTTGCTTTAATTCGAAAAATGTTTAATTTAAATTATTCATTTGTTCGAAAAATATATTTATTTTATAAAAATTCAATGTTGATTTCATTACAAAATTATTTTATTAAAATTATATTTTTTACAGAGACTTTTAAATAAATGTTTATTAATCTATATCTTTGTAATCCGTTTTCGGCCAGAAATTTGGCTGTTAAGGGGTCAAAGTTCAACAATTTGGCCTTTGAGAACTCTACCAAACTCCTCCGCCAATTTTGGGTATAAACAATTGAAATTTTAGATATAGGTTCCTTGGACATGGATCTAACTTAATAACTTGATTTGAGCCCAAAACAATAAGTCTTAAGGGGTCATAATAGGGGTTAAAGTTTAAAATAATTGATCTCTGCGGTCTTTACCAAATTACTCAGACAATTTCTGGTCTAAACATTTGAAATTTGACATAAAGGGTATTCAGAGAAAGGGCAAGCTTTTTAATCGTTTTGGGTCGAAAATTTGAGCTACCAATATATAAATGTATGTATGCATGTTTGCATGTCTGCCTAAAACTTTCGACAGAGGCGCCGGTATTTCACAAAATCAGTATCGTTTTGAAGCTCGACCCTTCAGACGACAAATACCGAAAAATTGATTATAAACATTAATTTCTTCGCCCTCAACTGGGCACTTTTCTACAGAGAGGGAGTCGCTTTTTTTGCCGATATTTTCGAAAGTCATCCCCTCTTTTCGATTGGCTAGCCTTAATTTAAATCTACGTCACTTCCGGCTATGCGGTGATCATAACAACAAAGACGTAACGTTTTTCCCCGTTCTTTCCCTGCCTTCCTACTACCACTTTTTTTTTCTCAACACACACCTCCAAACCCCCGGGCAACGCTGGGCACACATGCTAGTTATTAATGTTATTAACTGTGTTTACAATTCCTCTACAACTATCGTCGCATTTTCATTGTTACAGTAAAAAAAAAAAAAAGTGGCCGCATCTTTAAAAGTTTCATCCTTTGTATTTTTTAAAGGTTAAAGACTATTTTTTAAACCTTACCACAACATTTACTTTTTAATTAAAAAAAAAAAAGTTGCCGCAGCTTCTTTTTTAAATGTTTCATCTAATGAAAAATAGCGTTGGTTCGTTGGTTTTTCTCTTAATAGTTGCGTAAAGACTACATTTTGTATTATTAATGTTATCAACTTTGTTTACTATTCCTCTACAACTATCGTTATCGGTCTCCACCCCCGGCCCTCCCCAATGTAAACAGAATTTTGTGAAATGTTAAACGGTGTTCTACTCGGTAAATGTCGGCGCGTTACTTACGGAAAAATTGTTAATTATACTGCAGAAGCACCTGTTAAACTACACAAGCTCTATAATTGAATGCCCCCTTAAAAAAAAAGAAAAAAGAATGAAAAACATAAAACTATGTTTTTGTAAACTCGTTAAAACTTTTTTAGATCAATTAAAAAGCATTAAAAAGTACGTTACACAAAAAAATGAATCACTTTTTTTTAACTTTGTTATTTCAAAATGTCTGCTAAAGATTCCTCCGCGATGTGATAAGTCACTTCACTATGCGAGTGCGCACGCGAACACATCATGTAAGAAAACACTACTGAAGGCACTGAGATGGCGTAAAATAGTTCCAGGGTCCAGTGGTTCATACCATGCAAACGGTAAATTTTATTATCAGATTCGTTGTCAGCGACCTCGAATACCCATTAAAAAACAAATTAGAGTTGTCGATTCTGTTGTAACGTAAGGTAACATTTACCTTTATTTTTAAATGTTTTCATCTAATGCAAATATCGTTTGTTCGTTGGCTTTAGTATCGTAAATTATGATATAAAAACAGAAACGAAAAAACGCGCAAAGGCTACATTTTGTATTATTAATGTTATCAACTTTGTTACATAAAAAAAAAATCGTTGCAGCTTTCTTTTGTTGTTTCGATTTAATATAAAATGTCGCGTCCTAAATTATGACATGAAAAAATGACCGAATCTTTTAAGAAACGAGAGTTGTCTCCCTCTTCACAGTGACAAACTGTTAAACAGTGCCGAACGCCTATTTTTATGCAATAAATGTTTTGGTTTTCAAATATTTTTATGTTCGGAAAAATTCTTGTTTGTTATTTATTTGATTTGTTACTTATTTGATCAAGAGGAAATTATAGTTATCGCCCGAATACTGCAGAAGTCCCCCAATTTATTTATAAAATATTTTAATAGTTTGATGAGGACAAAACGAAATATAACAGTGCCAATCGGTGAAAGGGCATATTGGCAGGTTACCGATACAAACAAGTCACATTTTCATTAGAAAATTATCCTGCATTCTGTAGAAAACTAGGATATAAATACCCTAAACTGGCCACAAGAAAAATTAATAAAACGAATTGAATGAAGGAAACAAAGAACTCAAATACTGGAATAAAATAAACATGTCGTTTATTTTCTGTTGAGAAATGAAAGTCTTGGGTGTACACGTGTTCATTCAGCCGTTGACGACTACGCACGTGGAAGGAAAGGGGAATGCAATAGAGAAACGCGAAGTGGCAAGCCGACTTGTAGAAATAGAGGGTTAAGCTCAGTAGAGAGTCGCGCACATGTCTGTGTTGGTGGACCAAAACGAGGGGGAGATACCAACAATCACGAGGTTCTTTGCTCAGCAACCGAGAAGACTAACATGCTTGCCAGTCGGTTTGCCTCAAACTCCACACTGGACCCTCAAAACCACCCCCTACCTCAATTTCCTATGCGGACAGACGCCACGCTAGACGATCTGAAAATCACCCCTGCTCAGGTGCATGCTATCATAAAAAACCTTGACACTTCCAAAGCATGTGGACCCGACCTCATCCCAGCTGTGCTATTAAAAAAGTGCTCAGCCGAAGTAGCTCCAGTTCTCTCCAAACTCTACAACAAATGCCTTAATGAATCTTGCTTTCCGTGCTGTTGGAAAACTGCTTCTGTGGTACCAGTATTCAAGAATTCTGGCGAAAGAACTGACCCATTGAATTATCGCCCTATCAGCCTCCTCCCACTTTTTGCCAAAATATTTGAGACCTTAATTAACCATGCTCTAGTCCAGCACCTTACAGATGCTAAACTTCTGAGCGACCATCAATATGGATTTAGACAAGCCCGTTCCACGGCAGACATCCTCACTGTAATCTCTGAACGCATATACCATTCACTGGACAAAGCGGGAGAGGGCAGAGCGGTAGCTCAAGGTATATGTAAGGCTTTTAACAGGGTATGGCATGAGGGTCTCCTCAGGAAGATTAGATCTTACGGTATCACTGGTAGAATACTTAACATAATTAAATCCTTCTTAGATAAGAGAAAAATCCAGGTTATCCTCGACGGTCGTACATCTAAAGAATATGATATAAATGCGGGAGTGCCCCAAGGATCTATCCTTGGACCTCTGCTGTTCCTGATATTCATAAATGACCTCCCCGACAACATTGCCTCTGAGATAGGTATATATGCTGATGACACCACACTCTATAGCAGGCACGACAGGAAAACAAACGAACATATATCTAAAGTAATGGTAGAAACACTAGAGGATGACCTCCAATCAGTAGTGGAATGGGGACAAAAATGGATGGTCACGTTCAATGCCACCAAGACAAAACTGGTTTCATTCCATAATTACAAGAAACCTTCTCTACCACCTATAGCAATGGCCAACGACTCTTTATCTGAGAGTACGTCTCTCAAGCTCCTTGGCCTAACGTTCACAGGAAACAGGAGTTGGAACAATTACATCGAGGGCATTGCCAGGGCCGCTGCAAGGAAGGTGGGCTCTCTCTACCGTGCTAGAAAACTTCTAACACCCGAAAGTATCCTGCACCTCTATAAGGCCACTATTCGCCCATGTATGGAGTATTGCTGTCATATTTGGGCCGGTGCATCGGCTACTAGTCTCTCGCTCCTTGACAGGGTTCAAAAGAGAGTCGCAAATCTGATAGGCCCTAAACTGGCATCAAAACTTTACGCCTCTGCATGGCAATAGACCTGTCAAGCAAGTTATTTAATGAAAACCAAACTGCCTACAATCTGAGCATGCACAGCCAACAAGACTCAAACAAAGGGTACATAATTTTTACAGATATTGTAATGAAGCTTGGTTTGAACAATGTGTGAAACGCGCCATCAGATCTTGGAAAAGGTAAAAATGGAAAATATACAGCTTGATTAATATGCTGACATCAATAACCTAGAAGAACAAGAAGAATAAAACACTTCAGCATAGAAGAGAACAATTAAATTTCGTATTCCAAGAAGAGAGGCAAATACGAGGGAAATCTGTAAAACAGAACTTAAACCAAAGGGATTGATGTCAAGGGGTTGTTACAAGAATGATCTCAATCTGAACGATGTTCTGTACCCTTGAGAATCGGGGAATCTGATATCGAAGGTAAATGCACATGTTTGATAGGGATTGTCAAGGTTTTAGGGTCAGAAGTGAGGTGAGATTCTCTTATTAGTTTTTGATAAGGAAGATTTCACCTAAGCCACCACACTTACCTTAGTATAAATGGCGTGACTCGGCCAAAATTCACCAGAAGAGAAGAACGAGAACAAGAAAACACTGAACGAGAAAACGATTCAGAGGTTCGAAACGTCTAATCAGACCCCTCTCCCTGAGAGATACCCTGCAAGTCAGAATATTCCAGCCGAGTAAGTAATCCCAGTTGTAACCAAATTGCGATTTGTGTGCAAGAGAGAAAGTCTTCTCTTGCTAAGATTAAAAAAAAGGAAGAACTTACAGAAGTGAAGCTGACAGCCCAACTCGCAACTTAGATGCGAGGACACGAACATTACTGCATGAACGGGTCCCTTGCCACACACGTCTTGTGTGAACCTTCACACACACGTCTTGATCGTCTTTCACGGGGAATTCGCCACAAGTTCTCGGCGGGATCTTATATCAATTATAGAAGCCATGAATGACGGCCCTCGATCTTCCTGACTGCCCTCCTCTGGAGCGTTTATCAATGCCTTTTTCACCTAACAACGAGCAGAGCAAATGTGGTTCTCAGGACAACAGAGGTTCAACAATTCGCTATTTGCCCACGCCTGGGTCCACTTTGCGTCACACAGCCTCCTCTTCATGCCGGCGACGATTTCAGCATCGATTTCGGTGGCTCGCCGCTCTGCTACTAGACCCTCTTCTCTTGGTCTCAACAGGTACATTAGCTTAATCCTGCCCATTTCCGAAACAACATGAGGAAAACCTTCCTGTCAGTACACAACTACTCTTCCTATTCGATTTTATTAGTTACCTTTTTTTCCAAGGACTATTAAAACAGACAATATACAATTAATCTGTGCCCTTCTGAACGGTTAATGAGAATACAGGGAGCTAGACACGCTCCCAACTCATCGAATTTCTTTCGATATTCCTAAACACATTCCCATTAATACGCCCTAAGCGTTCTCTACCCGCGAACGGAACGGAATGGAGCCAAACACGTTCCGCAGAGTTCCCTGGGCGATATGTTCGAACGGTCCCTGTCCAACTACATCCACCCCGGTTATGAAAAGGATCGGCTAACTCCAATCACCACTTAATTTAAATTCCAAAGTTCAGCTTAAATGCTCCAAAATTCATTATTATTTAATTCTCAAATCGCTATACCAAATGCTCAAAATTATCCCCCTTTAACTTGTTTAATGACTCACTTTTCCCCCAATTTCTCTGACTTAATTAACGCTTAAGTCCTCCAGAATTCCTTTCAATTAAAAGTCAAGTATTAAAAATTGCGTAATTTGATATGTCTCGCAAGCACTGACACTCCAAAGGAATTTCTGTTCTAGGTGTGATCGTTACACACAACGATCTACTCACGACGAAAAGTCCATCTAAAGAAAAATGAAATCGCTTTTCAACGTAAAAATGAGTGCATTAACAAAAATAATTTTCCAACACTCAGTCATTACAGTCTCATAGGGGATTCCATTTTCACTAGCTTATTATTATTTTTACCCAGCTTGTTTTTGGATGAATTCAGCTGCTCGTCCACAGAAGGAGAAACTGATGAAAATGTGTTGTTTTTTTTTCCAAAATAACTAATTTAATCTTCCCACATTCTCTTATTTATTCTCAATAAAATTCCACTAATATCTGTTCTCATTCACGAAAGGGAAATCTTTCCAGACTAAGGATGTTTTCTTCTTAGAAATTAATTAATCTTCAAAAATAGTACTCTTAATTATTCTCGATTAAACTCCAACGTTTTTCTTTTCTTAAACTAAAGTCACTACAGTTTTGTATAGAATCCCAATAAATAGACGCTTTAAAATGAGTGAAAAACTCAATTAGAACAAATCAACAGGCTCAACGATTTACATCACTTACGTCGTATGCCTCTTTTCACCATCGGCCCCTCCCAGTGATACTGGTCACTTCTCGAAGTAGGCTATCTCTCTCTTACCTAATTACACATGACTCAAAAGTTACTGTTTTATCCCTACTATATTGCACTTACATCTTAACTCTCCTGTCATCTAAAATATAGTTTGGGCACAACTCGTAGTTCAATTCTTAATACCTCCTCATACTGTAACGTTATCCTACACCTAAGCTAACATAAATAAAGTAAAAAAAATATAAAGGGAAAGCCTCAAACCACATTATCTCCTTTCTAACAAGCCTTCTTACAATCATAGTTGCTTACACTACATGAGCTCTACTCACCCTCTTTATCCAGTAACAATGAAATAGCAATGTCCCTAAATCACTTTGAGGAGTGTAACTATTCAGCAGATGTATAACCTCTACAAACTAACCTAGTAACATTAACTAACCACGCGGGGTCGCAGAAATACCTTGATTAGAACCCAGGCGCGGAGCAAACCCTCTCAGTGCTGACGGACCCAGTAGATCTTCCCAGATCATCCGTCTAGGAGAAGGAAAACTCTGAAACTAAACCAAAGGGGAGGGAGGCCTCTTTAGTCTTGGATGACAACCTTCCTAGAGCTGGTGACTTAAACAAATTACCGGTTTGCAAACCTAAACTGCTTAAGGAGTAGATAGGGTCTGTCTATCGCCCGGCTTCGATACTCCTTCTTTGCCTATTAGTTAGGCGCAGAGACACTATCACAATGATTCGACAGAAATACCCAGTGATAGATCTTGTTTCTTGTCTAGGGCAACGGACGCCGTTTCCCCCATTCCCAGCACACTCCACCCCTAAAACTGGGCACTTGGGAGTGCTTGAGTACCATATATACCTGAGCAATTAGATTGTGTTGATCTTCTTCTGATGGGTTGAGGGTATCGGATTGACAGTTCCTGACTGCTGTTAGTGCTGGTAGTACAGGTGCCCTAACTCTTTGGTAGCGCTTAGAGTGGCTGCTCCATCAACAGTTGTATAATATCGGGATGTTTGTAGTGCCATGTCACGTATGGAAAGGGACCCTGCACTCATCCCCGATGGGCTTTCCTGAGGCCACAATCCTAATTGAAGAAAGGTCAGCTGATGGTCTACTTGTGATGCATGTCTGATGCTCTGCATAACCTCTTGTTCAGTTCCCCTTTACCTAAACTGAAACTGTTTAAAAAATATGGCGACAGTACAATATAAAAATAAGCGTAAACCAGGCTTAGGGTCAAACAAATCCAACTTACATCCTCCCTTGAGGCTTGCATTCACAAATATCCGTGGGCTAAGAACTAATTTAGCTGATGTTGAAGTAGTTGGAGGGGATGGAGGAGTGCCTGGATATCTCCCACTCTGCCGTAAGGACTCTGGCAGACACATGCATGGACTTGGAGTTTACATTCGTAATACACTTCCCTTGACTAGAGAAACAAACCTAGAATCGGACGATCAAGCCTTTATGTGCTTTACATTAAACATGCAACACAACATAAGCTACTTTTATTTTCTCTACCGTTCTCCCTCGACCCAGGATTGCACCATAATAAACAAAGTCTCTGACAGCATAGACACAGCACTCTCCCTCGCCACTAGCGCACAAGTACATGTATTTGGGGACTTTAATGTCCACCACAAAAACTGGTTTGGATTCTTTACTTACACAGATGCAGCGGGCAGCACAACTCATAGTCTCTCTATATCTCACTCCCTATCACAAATTGTTACGTTTCCAAGCCGTTTCCCTGACCAGCAAAAACAACACGCATCACTTCTAGATCTGTTTTTGACCACGGTTCCTGATGATTGTGCAACGAATGCCGACAGCCCAGTTGGAAACGCTGATCATGCAGTGATAATGGTTGAAATCGTTCTAAACTCTAGAGCCAAAACTGAAGAGCCACTGCTCAAAACAACGAGATATTATAAAAAGGCTGACTGGGAAGCCATCAGAGATCTTATCAGAGATGCCCCATGGGGAAATATTTTTTCTCTTCCTGCTGAACAGTGCGCAAATGAGACCACTGAATGGTTCAAAACTGCAATCGCATGTTCCCATGCGGAAATTTTATAGCAAGCCCCACTCTCCCTAATGGTTTACGTCGACTTGTGCAACTGCCATTGCTCAAAGACAGCATCCATACTGCAGATTTAACCGACATAAGTCCAGTTCAAACAGACAGAAGTATATAGAAGCTAGAAGTAACGTTAAGAAAGAAATAGCGACAGCTAAGAGAGAATTTACGGAAACCACTAAAAAACACATCGAAGCACAAAAACTAGGAACTCGTGACTTCTGGAAAATTTACAACAGTGTAGTAAATAATGGGCAATCAACAATTCCCCCACTAACCCACAATCACGAGGTTGTTTGCTCAGCAACCGAGAAGGCTAACATGCTTGCCAGTCGGTTTGCCTCAAACTCCACACTGGACCCTGCAAACTACCTCCTACCTGACTTTCCTATGTGGACAGACGCCACGCTAGATGATCTGAAAATCACCTCTGCGCAGGTGCATGCTATCATAAAAATCGATGACACTTCAAAAGCATGTGGACCCGATCTCATCCCAGCTGTGCTATTAAAAAAAGTGCTCAGCCCAAGTAGCTCCAGTTCTCTCCAAACTCTACAACAAATGCTTTAATGAATCTTGCTTTCCGGGCTGTTGGAAAGCTACTTCTGTTGTACCAGTATTCAAGAATTCTGGCGAAAGAACTGACCCATTAAATTATCGCCACATTAGTCTCCTCCCATTTTTGCCAAAATATTTGAGACCATAATTAACCATGCTCTAGTCTGACTGACCAACAATATGGATTTAGACAAGCCCGTTCCACAGCAGACATTCTAACTGTAATCTCTGAACGTATATACCATTCACTGGACAAAGCGGGGTAGGGCAGAGCGGCAGCTCTAGATATATCTAAGGATTTTGACAGGGTATGGCATGAGGGTCTCCTCAGAAAAATTAGATCATATGGTATCACTGGTAGAATAGTTAACATAATTAAATCCTTCTTAGATAAGAGAAAAATCCAGGTTGTCCTCGACGGTCGTACATCTAAACAATATGATATAAATGCGGGAGTGCCCCAAGGGTCTATCCTTGGACCTCTATTGTTCTTGATATTCATAAATGACCTCCCCAACAAAATTGCCTCTGAGATGGGTATATATGCTGATGATACCACACTCTATAATAGGTACGACTGGAAATAGGTACGACTGGAAAATAAATTAACACATATCTTAAGAAATGGCAGAAACACTAGAGGATGACCTCCAATCTGTAGTGGAATGGGCACAAAAATGGATGGTCACGTTATATGCCACCAAGACTAAACTAGTTTCAGTCAATAATTACAAGAAACCTTCTCTACCACTTATAGCAATGGCCAACGACTCTTTATCTGAGAGTACATCTTTCAAACTCCTTGGCCTAACGTTCACAGGAAACATGAGTTGGAACAATTACATTGAAAGCATTGCCAGGAGCGCTGCAAGGAAAGTAGGCTCTCTCTACCGTGCTAGAAAACTACTAACACCCGAAAGTATCTTGTACCTCTATAAATCCACCATTCGCCCATGTATGGAGTATTGCTGTCATATTTGGGCTGGTACATCTGCTACTAGTCTCTCGCTCCTTGACTAGGTTCAAAAGAGAGTCGCAAATCTGATAGGCCCTAAACTGGCATCTAAGCTTCAGCCTCTGTCCCATCGACGAAATGTTGCATCTCTCTGCCTGTTCTACAAATATTTTAATGGTGAATGCTCTGACGGACTGCAAGCACTTGTGCCCCCACAACGTAAACACCCTCGACAAACCCGACAGGCTGCTAAATCCCACCCCACACTGTAGAGATCCCTAGATGTAAAAGATCTTTCTACTCCAATAGTTTCTTCCCCAGAACCGCTAGACTCAGGAATTCTATTCCACGTCCCTGCTTCCCCAACTGTACTGACGTGCAGAAGGTCAAGTGTAACGTGAACCGACATCTTGCTGCCGAAATCCCTACATAGTA